>NC_058036.1:20440567-20655567 GCF_019176455.1 Solea senegalensis
AAAAACGTTGGAACAAAAAATCAACAGCAAAGTTTAGGGCACTCTAGTGCCTCTGCACGGTCTGTAAGAATCTGCTGCTGTGTGCTCAGGAACAGGGTCTTGCTGAAAGGGAACTATTCATTTATTTTGGTCACTTGAACAAAAGAGCAGACGTTCAGGGGAAAACACAAGTGTCGCTATCTGCGTCTGTCTCTGCAGCTGTTTAGGACAGATGTGCGCAGACAAAGAAAGGACATGTAACACACACTTTTAGGGAAGTGCTTCTCTAAATGAAACATTCTCTCAAATGAAAGATTTGAGCCGTGAATGATGAGCTTCTTTTCAGAGAAACATTGTAGATCTGTTTTAATCATGACCAGAGGATGAACAGCATAATCAAAAAGAAGAATGAGTAAATGACACAGTAACATGGCAATGCTGAGGTATGTACATATGATATTGGAATAGGGGTTCATAATTCAAATATTGATTGAAACGACATCAAAATCTCAGCCTTCGAAAACAAAGGTGGAATTGAGGATTTAACCACGCCCCCAGGGCCAGAGGGGAAAAACACAGTGTCGTAGCCATTGAAGCACAACTGCACGTTACCTGCACCAAATAAACAAATGTCATTTCACAATAAGGCCTTGCAAATAATGATAGCACTCCTGACACAACAGTGTAAACAATTGAAATGGGAATTTAAAAAAAAAAAACTGAAATAGTGACACAAAACCACTGATCTTAGACAAAACTAGACAAGTCGAAATCATGCAAACCCGTCTGCACTAAAACAGAGAGAAAAAAGAGAACTGTGACACCTCTAATATGGAAGTAAGAATGATGCATCAGTGTCTCTTATGACCCGTCAAACAGCCTGGACAACTATGGACTGTCCTCTCTGGTTGTCTTCCACTCCCATCCCACCACCATGGAGGATTTTGGCTTTGAGAATTGTAAGACTCGTTTCTCACTGGCTGTGTACTTCTTATTTGGGGGAAACTTAATAAAAGCTATAACCCGGTCATGAAAAGATTTAGGATCAACAGAGTGGCTTACTGTACTGTACCCACCTACCTATTTACTTACACTGCACGTACCTATCAACCAACCTGGACACCAGGTGAACATGCCTCGTAGAGTGGAAAGTGACCATTTCTCAAGCCGAGAAAGAGAGAAAATAGCAAAATAAAGTTGAACAGGAAACCGATTAGAAGTAAAGTTCTCCCGGTGTAATTTACTATCTTCCTTTTCCTGTAATGACCCCCTCTCCTCTCAGTTATGAATATAGACAGATCTTTAATCACTGCTGAAAAAGTGTGATAACCATAGCTGGGCAGGAGCTCACACTCAAAAGCTTCTGGTGTGATTAGCACCGTCAGGTCACACTGCAGCACATTCTCAGACGGAAGGTTGACATTTTCTTTGTGTTTAAAGCTGCAAATGAGATCATGTCTCACAGCAGGATTACACCTTCTGTGAAAGGTTTAAACACAAATACATGTGAGATGATATGAATATGAGACTGACAATGAAATCAAATAAGCTGTTGTACAAAAACAATTCAGATTTAACATTTAGTGTCCTGGCATTATATCATTTGGAATGTTATATCAACAATGATTTTAGTTTTATTCAAATAGAAATCCAGTCTTTAATTAGCATTGATTGTTGTGTCCTTTCATCAGCACCATCGTGAGGTTAAAAGTTTACTTCTTGTTTTGCTGCAACATCAGCATTAACCATTTCCATTGCTCCGGCACGTCAGTGCTGTCATTTATAATCACTGTCCAACTGTATGCACAGCCATAAAATGACACAGTAATGTTGTTGTTGTTGTAGCTCTGTTTGCAATAAGCACATACTTAATTATTTAGATAATTACGACAATGATTTTCTTAACTATGAGAACTTTTTTTCTTCAAAAACATTTCCTGCTCACAGACTGAAGTCCATTTGTATTCTGTTCATACGTTTCATGTGCTGAGCTTTAATGTCCACACCTGTTATTAAGTCTGTTATTATAACCAGTGAACTCCCCTCACTGTTGTGTTACGTAACATTTTGCGATATTCATGAATCGTATCGGAAATGAAGGTTTTCCTACTTTAGCAAGTTCCAACTTCCAGTAAAGGGCAGTGTACCAGAACAGGCTGGTACATTTGGCAGATAACATTGCAGCAGCATCTGGTGATATCACACCAATCAAGTGTTTAATGCTTAAAAAAGCAGCTGCTTGTATTATAATGTCCTTCTGCCAGGCTAAAAAGCAGACACAATCACACTGAGGGACACTTTTTAATACTGAAAGTCCCACAGTGTGCACCAACTTTCATCAGAGTGTATAAATGCCAGTGTAAGTGCTCA
Organism: Solea senegalensis; assembly: GCF_019176455.1. Taxonomy (NCBI): domain Eukaryota; kingdom Metazoa; phylum Chordata; class Actinopteri; order Pleuronectiformes; family Soleidae; genus Solea; species Solea senegalensis. The sequence continues at coordinate 20,442,917 of NC_058036.1, forward strand.
ATATGTTTGTTGTGTCCAGTAAAAGCACCAAACACTGTGTTCAGTATGAAAACTGCCATTCAAGAGTTATCAGCAGTAGCTGGTTGCAAAATGAAACGGTGCATTCCTCGGAATATTTTCAGCTCTGAAATAATTGCACATTTGGCACTGTGGTATTTTCAGCTGCAGCGTCGCATATGTGGGACTCGCAGGGTGTTAGCAAAGGTCCATGTCACCCAGCGGGACATGCGGAAGCTCTTAATTATTTATAAACCATACAAGAATAAGCTTCTTTCAGGCTTTTCACGGTCGCTGTGTTCGTCAGCTCCAAACTTTGTTCATTCGCTAATAATTAAATGAACATGAGAAGAAAAATGTCTTTTAAACGGGTTTGTTCAAAGACAGCTCGTCCTTAATGTTCTGCGAGCGTTCACACTGAGTTTGGTGATTTGGTTTTATGGTCTGCACTGAGCTGACTTCACAGGACCAAGGTCAGCTGTTCACCTCTGTAGAAAGAAGACAACATGTAAATCAGGCGACATGTCACACAACTCGTCTCTTCAACACTGATGATTGAACCCTGCGATGCCAAAGCAGATCCACGGACGGTCAGTCAGTCTACACAGCGACGTAAACATTATTTACATGACACTTATAGTTTAGTTTATCAGGACGCTGAAGACGTCAGGGATACTGCAGGTCAGGAACGATGACCTCTCCGGCTGCTCATAAGGATCAGATAGGGGCCGAGTCACGTGACTTTAGGAGCTCTATTATAAGGTATTACTATGTTGATTATCTACCTTTTTTAAATACCTTCTCTCTCTTCCTCTCTTTGGAAACAGGAAGAGTGTTTTGAGGCTCACGCTACATCGGCCGTGCCCGGGTGGAAAACTCTATATTCAGCGCTCATATCAGAGTTTATTAGTAATGCCAGCCCTGTTGTTCGGCGCTGAACGAATAAGAGGCTTGCGAGAAGGGCTTATCTGTGAGGGTACACTCATAAACACACACACACACATAAGCAAACAGCCACAATACGAGGAAGCCAACGTGTCTCCACGCACGTTAAAGCCCATGTACGCACACATGCAAGCACAGAGCGGAACGCAGCCTTTGACCAACCCTGTAACATGTATTCATTCCAGCAGACTCATAAACGCATGCACACTTACAAGCTGCTCTTTGTCACGCTGAAGTGTAAACAAGGTTAAGATGGTTTGGGAGTGATTGTAGCCTTGTCTTCTTAGGTGCTGCATGAGTAAGAGGTTTGCAGGGGAGGCTTATCTGTTTGGCAGTGCACACACATTCCCTCTTTAACACACACATGCACACAAACACATCTGCACACTTTTATCAGAGTCAGCGCAGATAAGACGCAGCAGGAAGAGAGCGAGGAAGAGATTTCACCATGAATGGAACATGTTTCTCGCACAGTTCCCTCCATGTTACAGAGCAGATGCTCTGACCTGAAGCACAGTTTCCCGATGTCAGTGCTCACAGCTCGGCGATATGTACGGTGCGTTGTGCGAAAAAGGAACAATGATAGCAGCACATGCTGCCATATGCCTGCAGCAGCACACGCTGAGCAGTGTTTGGGGGAAATGAATTGCGCTCACATGATAACAATCTGTTCACAAAACGAAAAGCAGTTAGCGCTCAGTCAGTCAACTGCCCCCGGTTACAATAAAAACACGGGGAAGATAATATAAGCTTGTTTGGATTATTGTTAAATGACAATGGATTTTTTTCTATAGTCAAACTTTAATTGGCAAAAACAACATTATGTATTCATTAGTCTTCACAAGGTTACTGACAGTCACATGATTCTGTTTGAGCGACAGCAGAGCAGTTTATAATGTCACGGCAAAGTGGCATGAGTTACTTAGGGAATAAGAGTTCCACTCATTTTTACCCTGAGAGGGTAACGGTGCTTTGTCTGAAACGCTGACACAAGCATCAGTGACAAAAAGGTTCAGTCAAGACAAACACTGAAACCCTGTTAGAGCCAAACTTGATTCATTAACGTGTAAATAAAATCAATATTATCTCAAATGTTATTACACAGCATGGTAATGTTGTATTTTGAGACACTGATGCACGAGAGACTGTTCCGTCATCTCTCGATCATCTCAAGGCTGAAACACAGACTGGTGATGCAGCGTTCAGAAACCGAAATACACCGGGAGAGAATGAAACTGAGAATCGTGACTCACGAGTTCCCGTGTTAAGAAAAGAAAATGAGGACAATACATGAGTGCAGGAAAAGCAACGACCTGGAGGACATGGAGGACATGGAGACGCCATGGATCAGTGGGACCATGTAGAAGCTGACATAACACATACAGTTGTGAATAATGTATACTGTATAATAAAACTATCATACACAATATTCAAATCAAATTATATTTATTTTCTAATGATCTTTTAAGTGAGTGTGTTTTTGGTGTGTGTGTTGTGACACGATATCACACCACCATCACCTACAGAAAACTGTGTGTGTGAATGTGTGTGAACGTGTGTGAATGTGTGTGAACGTGTGTGAATGTGTGTGAATGTGTGTGAACGTGTGTGAATGTGTGTGAATGTGTGTGAACGTGTGTGTGTTCCCCAGCCTTATTATTCTGGAACAAAGTGGACTGTGTCTGCGCTGTCAAAACTCTGGCTGCTAATAAACCTCATGCTTCATGCTCTACAAGACTCTGCAGCACAAAAGCCCAACTTCAGTGTAAGTACTTCACTCCTGGAGTTTGTTTGCTTTTTTTTTATTATGTGGCTGCAGCTAAAATAAAGTTATGTTTTATTTACTACGGTTTGAACCGTGCAATGTATTGGAATTCATAGTTTAGTCTTATACAAATGTGTTGTTGATCATCTGGAAGAAATTCTGTGTAAAACTTGAATTCCTCTTGCCTGAAGGAATTTTGGACTTGCTCAGATACATACAGTAAAACTGGGCCCACTGGACCCAAGGATCTGGATCTGTGGAGACATACAGGGACTGAATGTGGACCAACAGACACGAGACTGTCCAGGCGCTACAGGAGTGTGAACAGCTGTTAGAGTTCTGAATAATCTTATGACACCCTTGGAAAAGAGATTTGCACAGGGATTATCCTGGTAAAATAAAAGTTACATTTAAAATAAAAAATAAGAACCTGCACCCAAAGCTAAAGCCAAACACTCTGACTGCCACTCATCAGGCACTGTGCACCTTATCTTGCAATTGCCACTGTACTTGAACTTCTTTTTTACTTTGCATTGTATTTCATCTCTTACTTTTATTTAAGTGTTGTCTTTCCACAACATAAGAATGTCATTGGATGGTTTTTATAATGTGTCTTCACTGTGAACATGACAATAAACTTCTTGAAACTTTGTTTGGCCTTGGGAACAATGCCATGCTCCTATCTCCTGACAAACAATAAGAGCAGTGAATCCTGAATGCCCGTTTAAAAAGCATCAGAACATGATTCCACATTTTACAGTGTATTGTCCCTAAAGAGTGAAATGAGACACAAACAAAATCAATTCTCTGATTCTCTATGGAAAAAGCTGATGACAACTTTGCTCAACTCCATGCCAGAGTGAAAAGTACACAGGAAGCGTTTACAGACGATTAAAACTCTGTACACATGAAGTGCAGAACATTTTAAATGCAGAGGAGAGATAAAAACACTACAGAACATTCACTGTGCCTTCTTTTCAAATGACCACAGAGAAGACGGATTTTTCAGACAGCATCACAAAGCGACACCAGCGTGAAGTCAAAGTGAAGTTAGAAATATGCACAGTGTTCGTACAGTTGTTGGATTAAACGTGTTTGCAGTTCATTATATAACAGATTTATGTTTATGTGGATTGTGGATCTGCACCACCTCACATCAAACCCTCACGTTGCACCGATTTGTCCCTTTTGGAGTAAAGCTAGTATCGTATGATTTCAGTAATGTCAGATTAGAGCGCGAGAGCATGTGCTCTACTACTGTACTACTCTACTACTACTATATTACACTACTGTGAATGAACAAAGGCTCATGATTTAGACCTAACGGTCATTAGCAGGACTGGGTTCATTGTTAAAAACCAGCAATGCAGTCTCACTTCTCAATAAAACAACTGTAATCCTAATCTGCAGATGCAAAATATCACTCAGCCGCTGTGCTGCCATGTTGTCCAAATTGTGCTGAAATTATCTTTAGTGAGCAGCCGTGCTGAATTTAATGAGGTGAACTCTCATTAAGTCAAATTCCACAACAGGATCAAATGAGACCAATGAGGGATAACTCATTATTCTGCTTCCTGCCTTAATAATACGCAGTTTCACCTAAAGTACCACTGCCAACGTTTCCCTTAATATTTAATAACAACATTCCTGTTATGTACCATCATAAACACATCAAGGTGAAATAATGAAATGAAACCAGGCGACGACAAAGACCCTAAATGTCTTTTAATCCAATATTCCTATGAAAATTGCATTGTAATCACTGCTGATGTTGAACATAGTGAAAACAAATGGGTTCAAAAGGACATTTCACTTAAAGTCCATTTGATGACTATATTCAGATGAGAGCTCAGCAGGGTGTCACGTGTTTTTTATGAACCTGACTCGAGGTCATTCAGCTGCCGTGAGAACACCGTGTTGCTTTTTGTCACGTCTACAACAGTATAGCAGGATTATTGTGTTGCATCCTAGTTTATACACAATCCAGTCTCAGAATAGTCTTGTATGTTATTTTGCATATTTTTAATCCCACTTTGATCGTCCTGTACATCATTTATCTCTATTCCTGAATCGTAATAACCATTAATTACACCGACAGTCGGACGCTATCAACCTACTCTGTTAAAAAGTGCAAAAAATGAATTTAATTATCAGGAGGAGGATTAGATTATATGACATCAGCAAGGGAGATCATGGGCAGAGAGATCATTCACTCAGTCATTGTCTAACGCTTTATCCTCCACATGAGGGTTATCTCAGCTGAAGGTGGACTAAAGGCGGGGTCCACCCTGGACAGGTCATCAGAACATCAGCACTCCCTCTTGTGTGTGATGCTGCTTAAGAATATGATGGAGAGTTAAATAATATATGAGCCAAGTAAGAATAACTCACATGATTTTCATCATTAAAATTGTTTTTCTGATTGTTCCGCTTCTTAAATGTGAGTATTTTCTGGTTTGTTTGCTGCGCGTAATAAAGAAATTATTATTAAAACTGAATCATTTTGGTTTGTGGACAAAACAAGCATCAATTTCAGGTTTGAGAAACACGATCAACAAATTCATTGATTATGAAAATGATCATTAGTTGTTACCATGTAACATCTAAGTAAGCCTGCCTTTTGTTTTTCTAATCATTTGCAAAATGTAATATATGTATGGCGTTGTTGAATTTAACCAAAATGGGAACAAAGGAGAAATAAAAGCATCTTTGAAGCCTCAGATTACATCACACCATCAAAAATGATGAAGAATCCCTGCATTGAGGCTTTAAGTCATTGCTGAGTGTATAATTCTCTGACCACTCACCTGTGGGAAAAAAGGATTCCAGCCAATCTGACCTGCTAGCGTCGGCAATAACCATAACAGCTAATCAATAGCTTGATCCATAGTGACAGACGGCTAAAGCTGGGGCAGCTTACGTTGATACTGACAGTGTCTTTGTGCTTCCATCGACAGCTTCTGCCCGAGTGGATATAAAAACACGAGAAGACAAACATGACCAGGGCTGAGGGGGGGGAGGCGGGGGAGACATTTATGTGAGAGGACAGAGTGACCCAGTCCAACTCTGTCAAGGGAAGACAATTAAAGAGACGGTAACAAAAAAGAGTCACGGGACGGCGATATTCATGGTTACAGCTGTTGCTTTGAAACGATGACACAAATACCCGTAGCCGTAGCAACAGACGCCATCTTGAATTGATTATCGAATGCCGACATTTCCGATCACTGACCCACGTCTCACTGAGGGGATTTCTATGCAGCCATCCAATTATTTCAGTCTTACCACTGTTTCCATCACGGTCCCCCGATGATCGGGCAATCAATGCACTGATCAGGACCACTGGAAGCTGACAATTTGAGTGGCTTAGAATGTGAAAAGTACTGGTCAGTGACCAGAACATGACAGGAGCGCTTGTTAAGAGCAAGTCTCTCCGTTTAGAAATGTCATGAACTCAAGGTAAGAGTGACTTTGCTGCTTTTTATCTTTATTTTAGCCAATGCTTAGTCATCTATATACGACTTGTTGAGACCACATCGCACTCACATGGGGGGTCATTTTTGGATGAGACAGGGTTTGAGGATTAGGGGGTGAGACTGTACTTTGTATTCAGTCTTCATCTTCGGAGGAATCTTGTGAGACAATATCTGTCCCATAAATCCCTGCGTAATGGAATTGTTTGGAGCACAATTCAAAGAAAAACAAAAGCCAAAAGAACACACACACACACACACACACACACACACACACAGGGCTGAACAGTAGCCTGATTGTGACACATTGTTTAGGTTCAAGATTCATTATCAAGATAAAACTGAACAAAAACCAGACTAGTGCAGGTTACAGGGCGGGTTTGTTTATGTAACACATGCCTCATTATCATGGAGAGCAGGAATTCTTGTGTTTTCTTTGATATAACCCCATTTCAACACCTCGCAGAAATACCATTGTTTGTTATCTGAAATGAAAGTAATTGCTGTATTGTAATGCTCTCACAAAACAAAAATAAAAAATATAAAAAAAAAAAAAATAAATCGATCAGACTGTTTGGTCTCTAAATGGTTAACCAATTGCCAGTCACACACATTCCTGACTGCTCAGCTAACAAATGAATAGCCATTTCACTGGGGAGCTATCCCATCCACCACCTGTCAATGTCTCCGTGGTCTCAACAGCGGCTCAGAGCTGATCAATACAACCATGAGGCCTGAAGGTGAGATTATGTCACTTTATTGCCATAACTGATCATTCTGTGACACTGAGCTAAACACTCGTGCTGCAAGAAGTCAAATGAAACAACAGCTAACCGTCGGTGTAGTATAATGTATTCTGTCCATGTGTTATAAAAAAAAACAACTAATAATAAAATAAAAAAATTTATTTAATAAAATTTATAAAATAAAACAATAAACCTAATCAAATTCAATCAATTCAATGTGTGTACATATCTATATATATCTATATAGATATATATAGATATAGATATATATATCTACATATATATATACCACATACTCAAGTGTAGAAGTTTACCAGGGTGTGGAGTGTGTAAAAAATAAATAACACCACTATATGTTAACGTCGGTGATAATGGTATTACTTAGTATAAAAAGTTTAATAGAGTACATAATCCATTATATTCTTGTTAGATCAGCTCCCATCAGAATGCTGTATGGTCACTATCACAGTAATATGTTGTTCAATGAACAGAAAGTGCTACAAAACAGAAATATAGATCATCTCATGCACCGTAGAGTTTGCTGCGAGCAGAAGTCGACGTCAGCTGTGATCACTGTGTGGCGTATTTGACGTAAAGAAAATTGGAATACAACGTGAATTTGGGGGGGAAAAAGTCTGGCTCAATCATGAAGCTGCAGCTGCTGAGAGACGGTGAGAAATAATTCACAAAATCTCTTTGCCTGAATCATTTTAGGCTGTTTAAAGATCAATTTGTTCATCTGCCAAACCTGAACACACCGCCTGACTGAAACAAAGAAGGCAACAAAACTGGAACTCCTGTTTCAAAGTCGACACTGTGTTACCTCAGGCTTATTATACCTCTAAAAGTTCATAAAGGAACTTTCTTTTCCATTAAATTCATTCCCAGTCAATAGACACTGGAAGAAGAACTTTTTTTTGCACATTACTATATTAAGTACAGTATATACAGAGGCTATAAGAATATAACAATGTGATATAAAATGAATCCTAACTTTGACTGAACAACATATAAGTAGATGAAAAAAAACACTTTTTAAAAATAATATGTAACCTATAAACAGGATGCCCATATAAGGAGTTTACCATGATTCACTATTAACATTTTTATGGAGAAACAACAACCTTTATCCTGCCTTTTTCTCTCCATAATGATCCCAGTATTAATATTTGATTGAGTTTATAGCTTTTGTTTCTTAGACTGTACCCACCCTGACACCAGGTTTCATTAAAACTGACTTTACACATGATCCTGTTTGCAGACAGAGCAGCAACACTGAAAACATCAATTCCACATGTGTGCGCTTTTGAACCCCATTCACAAACCGCATGGATTTACTCCTCCTCTTCTCCTTTTCATCTCCCACTAAAGCTCTGGATCTTTAAAATATTCTGGACAACAACAACAACAGAGAGAGATTATTCCTGTTCTTTATTCCTGTGTCACAAAATGAAGCTTCTCAAAAGTAAAGACAACAGATTCTTGGTAAGTATGTGGAGCTGAGGGAGGACACAGTTCCATGTGGGCCATGCAGTCACTTCCTCATCAATGTGTTATTAACAAAGAACTGAGACACTGACAAACAACAGCAGACCCGTGTAGAGCCCTGCACACACAGTACAGAGCTTTTACCACTTCCATGCAGCAACCCGGCCTTAAGCTGCGTCAAGCAAGACCCGGTCATCAAGATGCAGACCGGAAATGAGCTGATTTACACTTCAAAATAAAAGTCTCTGTAGGGTGTTTTTGATTTGCGCACCAATGGAAGCCCACTTTGTTATTATTATTAATACAAATAATATGACACCTAACATTTAAACTACCATGACTCACCAGAGGTGGGCGATCATACTCCTGTAACTACAGGGTGAACGCAAACGGGCTGCATTTATATAGCACTTCTCTCATCTCAGCAACAGTCATAGACACTGATCCACACACACATTCATACGTCACATTCAAAACAATACAAGCCGAACGACAACAAACACCACTATCGCCAGTTTAGTATTCAAAATCAGCAGATGTGTACGTCCATAAATCGCAGTGAATATACAGATGGCCTTAGGCTGTGAAATCTGAAATCTAAGACTGTATAAGAAATGGACGTTAGAAAATTTAAGCCCAAGAAATGGGATGAAGTAGCAGTTAGCCACTAGAGGGAGACTACACTGGTTGGAATTAGGGATGGGAATCGGTATTGGTCTGATACTGATAGAAATCACTGGATCGGATATCGGACAGATAAAAATATAAAATCTGATATAATCCAAAACTCCTATGTATCACACGAACAGCGTTTTAGCTGAGTCATGTTTGGGCTGTTCATTTCTTTGTTTTGGGAGAACAATATTTGTTACACAGTTGGAGAATGTGTCTTTGAAATGACTCAAATGTGTTGTTAACAGCTTCATGATTCATAAATGGTCTAAGAAGACTGTATCAGACTAATATCAGTTTTGATAGACATTCCAGTTTGTGATATCGGTATTGGACACAAAAAAGTGGTATCGTCCCATCATAAATTAGAATCTAATTGAATGGAGTGCACTTGATTTATATCATCAATAAACATTTACTTAATGGCTTTGTATAGTTTCTGGTCTTTTCCACTGAAACATGATTATGAGTCATTATCAACATTATGAGTGAATTGGTGCTGGTCAAATCTTAAATCCTCTGAAACTGCAGCACTATCTCCATGTTTTACTTTGGTTAAGTTATAACACTTTTTAAATGTGCTATAGACATGAATTTGCATTGGATTGGACTGGATACGCTTACACAGCAATGACAAATTGACCCTATATAAACCTTTATATGAGACCTTTCTAATATCCTGTGTCACACATTTACCTGAATGAACTGAAGGTCTGCAGATGAAAGTCATAAGTCTGTATTATGGGCTTGATTTATGATTTCTAATGTGGCAAACTTTAGGTTTAGGACACATAAAATAAAAGAGGACACATTAAGTCCTACAACCCACTAACAGCAGGTCCAAGAATAATGCATGAAGGAGATCACATGCATACATGAATATGAAGCTCAGAAGATGACTTTTATTTTGAAAACCACAACAGGATGTTGTGTTCGTATACTTCACGCAGCCTGACAGGGTTGCCATGCCCGCTGCGCTATACGGATTAACGGTGCGGGAGAAGCGACCGGAGCGGGGAGGAGGACGGAGGATCCGCGGGACAGTTCCGTTAAACGTGTCGGTATGTGAGTCACCGGGCGACAGCTTCTCTGTGACTATACTTCTACCCTTTATTCATTGATATTCTTCTGTTTTTTCTCCATTTATTCTCTCCTCGTCTACTCCCGCCTGCAGAGGAGACGCACAGAGTCAAGTTAATAGAGGGTGAGCGACGTGAGCACAGACCAGAGAGAGAGAGGGGGGGAGAGGGGGAGAGAGAGAGCGAGAGAGAGGAAGGATGGAGAGCCAGAGGCTCGCGACTGTGAAGTGAGAATCCAAATATATTCAAGGCTCTCCAACACAGCAGGGAAACATCTACTGAGGATTTTAAAAAAGCTACAGAGTCGAACTATTTGATTTGGAATATTTAGTCTTTTCTGCCCCTTTTCTCGGGATATGTCTATTTTATTCTTCTAGTGGAATTTTCCTTCTCTTTCACCTGCACGAGGGAGTGGAGAAGAGAGGCTCCATCGTCCGGGGAGAGGAGGAGAAACAAACAAGAAGAGAAGAAAATAAGAAGCGGTTGAAGGAGCAGAGTTCAGTCATTTTTGGGGGGGATTCTCTCGGATGGGATCCTCTGCTCACTCCGCGGATGTAAGGGATGAGACCGGGGGGAAAGCGCGGGGAGAGAGAGAGCGAGAGAGGAGGGAGAAGTGGAGGATGTAGTCGTCGGGCGCAGTGAGAATGCAAAACGGACGCACCCCACTGGAAGGACAGGATTGAACTCTAAACCTGAGCGGAATTTCCACGCACACAGAGGATATTATTACACACACATTCACCTAGATACACGGGCCGTGTCCTCTTACCTGGAACCTACATCTGTGTGGAGTTACAGCGGGGATCACACTGCATTCACCCTTTTAATGATGGCATGTGGAAAGTTAATTGCGCCCTGACGCGCGGTGGACCGAGGATCCGTATCTGGAGAGAGGTAAAGTTCCAACTTCTATATTTGTCTAACACTTACCTCTCCCTCTCTCTGCGTCTGTCTGTGTGTGTGTGCGTGTGTGTGCGCGTGTGTGCGTGTGCGCGTGTGCATTGTCTCTCTCACCGCGAGGAATGGAGGTGGCTGAGGGGTGAAAGAGCGGCAGCGGCACATAGGTAGAGAGTTATTTCTGGATCTAGGTGTGCAGACATTCACAGACCCTGGCTGCTGGAACGAGGAGGAGGGAAATGATGAGGAGGAGGGTGAGGAAGGATGGAGGAGGGGAGGTGTTACAATGAATGTAGGAAAAGCAGCAGTGAGAACATTGCAAGGTCAAAATTGAGCCCAGTTTAAGTTATAGAAGCTGTGTGTGTGTGTGTGTGTGCGTGTGTGCGCGTTCGGTGGACCCACACTGTTTAAGGCTATATGCGTCTCTGCACCCGGTTAGGTGCTGTGGATAAACGCACGCGCAAATATGCCGATGCGCGTAATGTGTCCCCAAGAGAAGGAAAACTTCTGTGTGCGTGCGCGCGCGCGCGTGTGTGTGTGCGTGTGTTGTCTTCAGCACCTATAAACCTACTTAGACGCGCATGTAGGCTGCTGGGTAATTTTAGCTTCCTGCAAGGTTACAGTACAGCCTACAACACACTGTACCTGGATCACAGTGGAAGAGAGACGGGGAGAAATAAGAGGCACCATCGTCTCTGTCGGTGCGTCTGCCTGCCTGCCTGCCTGCCTGTCTGTCTGTCTGTCTGCCTGTCTGTATGTAGTTCATATGTGACAGTGGACTCAGTGCTGCATCTGCAATAACCTGCGTGCATGTGTGCGTGTGCGCGCAACTGTGCACAATAACTGAGCCACCGTACTGGTTCCTTGTTGGCACATCCGATGCTGACATGGAGCATTCGCTTTGGTCTGCGTGTGTTTCTAATGACAGGAGCTAATCCTACAGCCAGGGCTGGTCCGAGCCTTTATGGGGCCCTGAGCTGAATTGGATTTGGGGGGCCAGCCCTCCCACCACCCCTATAAATTGCATGAATCATAGTTAAGTGTCATAGTATTAATTAAGAACGTGGTGTGAACCCGTTTAACCAGTTTCACACCCATTCACACAGATGGGCAAACATGCACTAAATGTGCAAATGATCAACTCCAAATAAAGGACAACATAATTTTAGTTTCTCAAAATATCTCGAGATCAAGATTTCTTTGTTAAAGTGTTTTGTTTCCGGTCTACAGAATTCGTTCAAATTAAAATTAACAAAAGATATCATACTAAATCTATAATCCGGGGAACATTTGGATCAGTGTTTTCTAAATTTCTAAAATGACAACATCCTCAAATGTCCAAATTGTCACAACCGTCACATTTGATCCATTTACTGCTACATGTTACTGTTTAAGCGAAAGCATAGATGCACATTTAGGATGCTGAAAAATAAATAATTACAATAGAGAAACACCCAAATGAATGAAACCAATTATTTAAATAGCTGGCAATTCATTTAATAGTTGATTCATTGTTTCATTGTTTGCAGGGTTTTTTTGTTTTGTTTTGGTTTTTTTACATTCTCTTTCACTCTGCTTTGAAATAAACAGAATTTGAAATGAGTTTGTGTTCTCTCCTGTGAGAATGCAGTCGTGTACTGCACATGAAATCTGTGTGGAAATGGAGGGATACAAAAAATACACAACTAAACAAAGAACATCATCAGCAGATCTGATATTCCTCAACAACCAACACCACACACATACATGCTGAAGAAACCTCCACCTCCCTGCCCCTGATGTGTCTGCTTTGACTGTTTAGTCGATAATCTGAGACTCAAAACAACCCTGACCTGGACCTGACCTGGACCTGACCTGGACCTGACCTCCTCACACTGTGCATCTGTGGTGTTGTGGTGTTTATTTTTAATTTTTAATTATGTGTGGAAGTTTATTCTGAGGATTAGTCTGTCGTGAAAAATGTCCCGTTGAGCAGAAAGCTTGAAGAATTTGGGATGTTGGATGAAATACTACACGTCCATTATGAAACTCAGTTTTTAAAACATTCACTTTAAATAAATGGTTGAGTCCATTATTGGTGTTTTGGACGTTGAAAGGGAAATGGAGTGTGTACATATTGAAATGCTGGTTGTACTTTGCCTCCAACACACACACACACACACACATGCTAATGCTCAGCAACTTTTACCTGGTTTTCCAGATCTTTGTTTACTCACTAAAGTACAGTATATCACCTGACACCAGCGATACAACAGCTTTCACCTTTAATATTATGCATTTTATGGTCGACCATTGAAGTCACAGACCCAAATAACGTCAGCTGTATAATGGAAAAGCACCAATATTGACTGTGGAGCATGCACTTAGCTCCTTGGCCAGTTTGTATCCAGCTGAATGCTAATATGTATTTTAAAAGTCCAGTTTTAGTGGGACCAACACAATAATTCAATTGTAATCCCACCATCATGTAAAGGCACCAAGCAACTCTGCTTTTATACGAGTGAATTCAAAGTGCATCATATGGCACCTGCATCCAATGAAGTTTTCTAGTTTAATCAGAACGAGCAGCAAATCAGTAAAAATGACTATTTTCCAAATGCAGTGTAGTTTAATTTGTAATTTTGGACTCTGACACGTCAACAATCGTAAATTGCCCCCTTCCTTTTCCTTCTCGTGGCTCCATCCTCTGCCAGATTGGTGTTTCATTGGTTTGTACCGGTACAGTACCTCGCATTGATTGATCAAGGCAATACATTTATGCACATGAGCCACTCATGCTGGCACTAATGGCCCGTGGATATGGAGGCATTATGCAAATGGTTTTCCTGGCTCTATCAGAGGAGTGTTAGTGAATGAGCGAGGAAGGGAAACTAGTGATTTTTGGTTCATTTTAGTTGTGTTTAGCCTCCTATTTACGTCTAAAAGGAGTGGTTTTCTGTGCCATTAGGTTTGTGATAAATGGTAACGCATGTGTCACAGATTGTTTTTGAGAGTTTTTCTGGGAAAAGCCAGAAGGCGACGGACGAGGTTGTATATTTGTGAAGCCACCGCTGACTTTTAGCCATTTTGTTTTGCTTTGGAGACTCCAGCATTTATAGTTGTGCAGAGCTAATGGACAAACATGCGGTCGACTTGCATGTTTACTTGTGTGCGTTATTATAATGGATTACTCCCTATATTCCATTATGGCATGTAGGGCAAACTGAGACAAAGCACAAACAGCATCTCTCTTATCCCCTATTTTCTGATTCTCCCTCATTATTTTTTCTCTTGTTCAACCTGTCAGTCGACAAATAAAGGGGGAAAAACTCTTATCATGGCTGTCATGCACTTCTAAAGAGGACGGTTGTTTCCTTTAAAGGGGGCAGTGTGGATGTTTTATTATGCGTCTCTTTCTTCTTGCCCTTTGTTCATCTCTCCACAACTCTTTCTCTCTCACTCTCTCTCTCTCTCTCTGTTTAGCTATCTGATAAAGGGCTGCAGGATCCTGTGGAGTGGGTGGCAGAGCTCTAATTCAATTTATTCCACTGCTCAGCGACAGACAGGGAGACCAGGAGAGAGGGAGAGAGGCAGCGAGAAGACAGCATGAGACAGGGAGAAGGATGGAGACCACAGATGTTAGGGAACATTTCCTATTAGCAGTGGAGAGGCAGCTGACATCTGGACTGATTCTGTGGGTGACTGGAATTATGCAAGTGTGTGGACATTATCCACTCAAATAATATGTCCCAAAAAAAAAACGCAAGCACAGAGTCTGACGAGAGAAAACAAAGACAAAATGTCTTTCTTTCTAAAAAATTATAGTAAAATAGACAAGAAATTTTCAAATGTCCTCAGTAAAAGAATAAATGAATAAATGCCATGCTAATGTGCTACATCCATGGTTCTCAAACTGTGGCAAGTGTAGCACCAGTGGTACCCGAGCGTCCACTGGTGGTACTTGGAGGAAAATCAAAAACACTGTTGTACTGTATGAACTTTGACCGGAGTGTAGAGAAAATGAAACGGATGATGAGAGGAATAAATAATATGCCTCATGTGAAGAGTCTGGAGCTGACTTTGCTCGGCCTGTTTACACCACTGTATTTTAACTGTATCTTTGAGAGCTCAGTATTTTCTCAGGTGATATAAAAAGTCTATGAACTGTCCGACATAATAAAGATGGATAGAAAAAATGTTGAGCTCTGGACAGAGCAGAGACCATAACCACTGTAATAAAGGACATTTCTCTACTACTTTTAAAATAAAGCGTTTTACAGTAGATTTCAGAATGACACCGTTCTGTATCACAGTATATTCGGTGGATCGTGGGTCATATGTATATATATTATGTGGCAAAAGGCCAGTGGGTTTTTTCAAGGTGTTTCAGGGATAATCAGCTTTAAGTGTTTGTTCAGCCCAGTTTAATCTGCAGGAGTCTTTGGCGGCTGCTGTCACATGTTCAGGAGCAAAACTCTAAACATGGCAGCGTGTTGTTCTCTCACAGACGAGAAGACTCTGCTCATATCTGCCGTTTCTCACTCTCGGGTTGTTACACTCATTAAAATGTGCACAGCGCCTGCTCACAGTCGTGAACACCGAGTACAGAGGCAGAGAAGTGTTTGCAGAATGACTTTTTAAGGACTGATAGCGCTCTGGAGTGAGGAAAATTGCAATGAGACATAAACTGTGTGTTGCTGGTCAGTGTGAACGATGCACTGTCATCCTGCACCGTTGCTGCCAAGCTGGAATTTATCCTGCTCAAGTTAACACGCGGGCCATCAGTGACAGCTGATGCACATGTATGAGGCCGTGGCATCGACGCAAGCATGTCTCACTCACTTTTAATGGAGCAGCATCAAGTGATGCCCATTGATCCGTTGCCTCACTTTGCTCCCATGGCATGTATCACAAATACAGAAATGTTCCCCCCCAGCCGCAGCATCAGCAGCAGCAGCAGCATCAGCAGCAGCATCAGCAGCAGCAGCAGCAGCAGCAGCAGCAGCAGCCGCACCGCCAATCAAATCATGTTATGCAAATACAACAGCAGGTGTTTGCTAATCCAATTCAAACACAACACAGACATCAGAGCGATCACTTTAGCAACATCAGCAACTCGTACTAAGTAGGCAGCCATGACCAGCGACGGCAACGTATCAGCAAACTACACGGCTCCTTGGGGCCACTTAATCACCACGGGGCCCCAAATAGTGTGTGGACAAAAAAAACATTTTTCTAAATATATACTTATCTAAATGACGTTGACCTTAAGTTATTTGGTTTTATTTTGTCGTTTTAAACACCGAAGTCATTAAACTGGTTTAATTCAGTATCAGCACACTTAGTTCTTTACTTTGAAAACAAAAGTGCAAATTAATACTCTGCCACTGTTGTGATTGTACTGTCCTCTAAAGGCTAGAATCAAATTCAGCTTAGGGCCCCAATAAGGCTTGGGCCGGCCCTGGCCATGACAGACACTGCATTTTCTGTTTGTTTGTTTATAAAAGCATTGCTCCCTTGCCCACTGAATGACGTCACACTTCAGAACAGAAGACAACACAAAAAGTCGAATTCAAGAACACAAAAGCTGTTTGTTTGTTTTTTCACTTACTTTCTTGTTCGTCTTCGGTCGGTCGGTCGGTCGGTTGGCGCAGTCAGTCCGTTCCAGTCGCTCGTAAATCCAGTCCGTGTTAGTTATTTGTGGATGACGAGGTGGCGTCGGTGTGAACGCTGACAGTCGCGTGTTTGGAGACGATCCGGGAAAGACGAGGTTAAACCGGGTTAGCGACGATCGAATGTCCGAGTGATTAACGATCTGACTTCAAAAAATACCGAAAAAACTGCGTTTTGCTCCGCACCGGACTTTTTTTTCCCCTCTCGTGCGTCTCACGCTCTTCCTTCACACGCGTGATGGAATGTAGGATACAGGAAGTGGTTGAACATGCGCAAGAGCATGCTTCCGGGTCGAATCACGACAGGTGTAGGTGTGTTTGTAGGAGGTTTTTTTTGTCGCTAAAATGTTGATCTGTGTTTTCCACAGTGATGGAAATGAAGTTCTCAAATGTCCACAAACACAAAATATTTGGTTTTAATTATATTTTTTGTCAATCGGAGCAAAAAAAAACCCAGAAAACTCCACTCAGTCGTATAATACACACATATATTGTGTGTGTGTGTGTAAAGAATGCACTTCTGATAACTACAGTATGTACAGTATGACGTTCAGAGACATTTCTATTCTCTAATAACAATAATAAATGTCTTTGTTGTCACCACTACAGTGTAGGAATGGCTGGTACAAACAGAATTACACGACTCTTTCCACCGTCGCTGTGACGCTGTGCTCGTGTTCACATCTCTAACTCATCCCTTCACTGACACTTTCACTCAAGCACCTTAAATAAGCAGCGTGTGACTGCCAGGGCTGATTAGTCTTTGTCTGTCTCGTGGCTCTCGTTCAATTCCTGCTGAAAATCCTTTATAAAGTCATTAATTACATTAGAACAGATTTGAACACTGTTGTTGTTTTTGTTGTTGTTGCTGTCGTGAATGTTAGTTAGGGCTGCAGCGATGATATTAGATGAATCGATTACTATTTTAATAGTCCATTTTCTGTGTATTTTTTTAATAATTCAATTGTTGATTTAATTATTAATCATTGATTATTGATTTAATGATTGAATTATTACAGATTTTTCAGCTTCTTAAATGTGAATGTTTGTGGTTTCTTTGCTCCACGTAACAAAGAAAACAGATTCACTTTGGTTTGTTTGAGACATTTTTTAGCATACATTCAACAGATTAATAGATTATGAAAATAATCCTTGGTTGCAGCCTTATTGTCAACGTTTGTGTGATACCTGTTTGGACACTCAGTTCCCCTGCTGAGTAACAATACATTTAATACATAGGTCACATGTTGTTTCTCGTATAAATTAAAATATCCATTTTCCCCCACCTCACTTCCATCACCGCCCCCTTCTTTCTTCTGCGTCACACACCTGACACTGGATCCCTTTACTTTGTGAGGCCGGTGGGAGGATGAGCATGTAGCTGCTGTGTGTGTGTGTGTGTGTATGACGCTGTGAGCGTGAGGAGTGGGTGACATGACAGATGTGAGCCGTGTTGGGCGATAATGAGCTGCAGTGTTCGGGTCAGATAACTGAGGGTTATCTGACAGACTTCTGGCTCGGTGCCTGCAATCCCGCCGTCTCTGTCCATCTGTCCGTCTGTCCATACATTGTGCTGATTGACAGGCACATGCATTTCCACCACTGACAGACTGGACATTCATGTCAACATTCATCTCATAAACACGACATAAATGATGAGAAATGAGGACAGGATTTCTTGTTTCAGTTACATTAACACAACAGACTAATTGTGGATGTTTCAGTTTTACTGTTTTTACTGTACTGGACCCATTTTCATTTTTTTTTTACTTTCATCATAAGAGTAATTATAAGTGTTGCAGTGCAGTTGTCAGCAGGGGAATTCCACGACCAGACATGGCACTCGCTCTATGAAACTGGCCCACACTTCATCAAACAGTTTCAGGTTACAAAAAAAATCCCAAGGGTGAAATGTGTGGAACATCCGTGCAGTCAGAAGCTTTTTATACACGGGAAAGTCTTTGTTGTACAGCTAAGAAAATACTATAAAAGTACTGACTTTCACCTCTCAAAGCACCACACACACACACACACACACACACGTGTGGTTTTATGTTTTATGTCCATAGTGCATGATATGGTGTCAGTGGAACGCTCTGGTGGCTAAATGGTTACATTGCATGCCACATAAATATTTCCTGTAATTCTGTCTGAAATTGTTGGTCAAACAAGACCCAAAAATAACAGAAAAGAAATATATTTTGTGCTCTTCTATCGTTTCTATCCTATCATCCCTAATCAGGTTTATTACTCAGATGTTTTGTGCTTTGAAAGAACATGTTGTGCTGACATTTGTCATGGAATATGCACCTCAATCCACTGCCAGAGCAGAGTGACACAGAGTAGCATTAAATGGGCTGTCTGTATGTCAAGTAGTGACCAATATCCATGAAAACAGTTCAGAAAACTGCAGAGCATTACTCTGCAGATGCACCGATACTGTGTGTCACACTGTGTTTAAAGGGGTCAGATCACCACCATAGCATAAATATCACATTTGCTTACATTAGTGTACATGTAAGCAAATATTAGCAAGGGTTCATTGTAAGTCTGTATTTATGTGGTTCAATGAAAGACATGCACATTGTGGACAGTACAATTGTAAAACGGGCCACTGTATCAGCAGCAGCAGTGTGAGAGGTCTAGAGACGAGCTTCACTGCAAATATTCTAATTGTGAACGACTGAATGAAAAAATAAGCAGCTGAACAAGATGCATCTGTCTGTGTTTGCTGTCAGTGTCACCTGTTGCTTCTGCCTGAGCTGGCTCTGCTACATGCAGCGTGTTGACTGCTCTCCTGCTCCTCCTCCTCCTCCTCCTCCTCCTCCGCCTCCTCCTCCTCTTCTTTTCTCTCCCACATCTTTCTCTCCACAGCTACAACTATGTCCTCTTGACCTTCTCTCACTACTTCAGCTGCCACAGCAGCACTGGGAATATTAATTGAATAAATGATTGCACTCATCAGGCTTTTTTCCCGTATTTTCATATCCATGTCACCACTACACTGCTGACTGATTTTATCCATCCTGAGCAAATTAAACTATAGCCTTACTTATGGCAGACGAGATTACTCAATCCTGATTGAAGCTAAAAAGTCAAACAGAATATATCATCCACTATAATTGTAAATCTTATACAGCGTTGCCTTGTTAGACTCACACAGCTGTGATGTCAACATGTGTTTTGTTACATTGGTAAAGTCATGAGAGCTCAATAGCTTGCAGCATTGGCAGCAGTTTGACATAGTGGCATGACACAGAATCATTAAACCCCTAATGGCGATTAATGTTGACCACCACAAATAAATCAGTGTATGGAAACAACTGGGGTTTGGCCAAAAGAAAGCTTAGAGTTTTCAAATACTACAAAGTCAAATACAAGATTTTGTTCTTCTCAGAATGTGTGATGATCTCCCCCACACATACACAGGACAAGGGGCAGGAGAAGAGGTGGAGGTGGAGGTGAGGGAGCGAAAAGGTTCTTAAGCACCATGGACAGCTACAGTTCAAGTTGATATTTCACATTGGATGACTGGCTTAGTGTGAAGTTGCAGCTTCAGGACCATAGATAGCTCCGTCAAAGTAGACTTCACAAAGAGGAACAGATACAACGTGAGCAGTGTCAGTTCAGGACCATGGACAGCTCAGTGCATCAGTTGTTGACCTGAATTCAGTACCTCGGACAGCTCATTGTACTTTTCCTGCGTTTTATGAGCACTACAGATTTCTTTGTTTGTTTGTTTTGTGCTAATTCTTGGCTCCTTTTTACTTTTGCTGATCAAATCCAAGTATTTATATCCAAGGATTTGATATAAATATAAATAATGACAGCAACTATGTGCTAATGAAGTGAGACGTCTGCAAACAGTTTGGAGTACGACTGAAAAGCAAAAAAAAAAAGTTGTACTGTTAAAAAAAAATATCCTAGTGGCTCAGCAGTTTCACACAATTACTTCTTCTTGCTCACGCCCGTTACTATGCTGCCACTGTATATACACGGATGCGCCCTCCGTCAGGTCTGATAGTATTGCTGGTCACTGTGTTACATTGTTTCTATCCAATATGACTAAAGAGAAGCAGAATAATAAAGCCAACAACAACAAATAAACCTCTCAACATGCACTGGAACTTAAAATTTGACCTTTTTTTTTAAGAAACTGGAATAATCCAGTTACCAATAGCATCCAATAATTCAAACCTTTTGTTTGTACTTCTTAAATAGTAAAATATCAAATGACTCAGCGTCACTCCAGCATATTCATATAGGAAAACACGGTGTGCAAAATGGGAGGTGTTCTGTCATTCTAACTGCTTCACTACTGCGATGTTCTAATCAGCGGGACAAGGAGGTCATCAGTGATGAACGCTGTTGTTTTTTGGAGCACGGGGACTGAAAACTGAGTAGATTAAATGGTGCATTTAATTAAGAGGCTTAGGATCAGGAAGTCAGAGATCAGTCTTGGCTCATGCCAGCAGTAGCTACATTTAGCCTAGCTTGTTAGCGCATGCCATCTGTTCACACACACAGATTAACGCTCCACAGCAGGCACTAGCTGCGGGTACACTTTCTGGTTCAGCACTGTTTAGGCAGATAATCACTAAACTTATTCCCTATTACATTCATAGTTTCTTCTTTTTAAATATTTTATTTATACTGAATGAATATATTATGGATGTTTTAGAAGGTTTAGAAATAACTAGATCCAGAAAGTGCATATTACACACAGCAGTGTATATCACTTGTAATTTTACATTAGGTAAAAGCATCTGCCAAATGACTAAATGTAAATGTAATGTACTTAACATCTGGAGGACAAACACTGGGGACAATAGCTGTGTGAATGTTAGAACAAGTATCGACGGAGCAGTAGTGCATCAGGTTAAATGTTCCAATTAAATTCAGTTCATTTTTTCCATAGTGACCATGTCAGTATTTGTTGTGCAGCACAAGTCAGTGATCAATAACCCTGTCACACCTGCTCATCCTCTCTCTTCCCCTACCTTCTCCTGTGTCTCTTTCTTTCTTCTTCTTCTCCTTGTCCTTCCCAAAAGTGAACCTTGGTTCAAGCAGTCTTTTTATTTGTATGCGTGTCAGAAGAAAGGGAACACTCCCAACTGATATTAACATGCCAATGTCAGCAGGGCCCCACATGGATGAGCTTGCAGGGAAATTTAAATTAAAATAAGAGGAGAGGCCATCATTTTAAAAAGCATTTCACTACTTTACACGGACTGAATTTAAAGGAAGGCATTTTAACTTTTGTGGAAAGTAATTGCAGATTGCAGATATATGATGGCATTTCCTCTTTTTTGGCTGATTTTCCTGTGTGTGATATATTATACCAATTTTATATTAACAAATGATGCACAAAATTACTTGACTTAAATAAGTTCAACATATAAAACAAGATAAATGTCCCTAGAAGGTCATTATATTTATCTAATAACATTTATGGTCTGCATTCTGTGCCTCCACTGAAGAGCACTTATATATATTTTGAATAATGTATAAATAAAATATCAAGAAATTAAAGTGTTACTGAATTAGCAGCAGTAGTGCATGTATTAGCAAATATCAAAAGACACAATCCAAATACAGGGGAAGGGACAATGTATTGCATTGTTTTTTGACTGGTATGTCCACGATACCAACAAGATCATCATGTCTCAAATGTTCGATTTCCGGGCAGACGTCCTGATTGGATTAGAAATGTTACCTCCAGATGGTGCCACCTCCAACACTTGTTACCTAATTAGGAACATTTGTTTTGCACTTTGACTCCAAATCCTCCAACTCTCCAGTTACACATGGTACGACTCCACTCCTCCGTTGTGTGAGTCACTTTATAAGTGTAGCATTACTAGTATAATTACTAGTACTAGTAGCATTACTAGTTTTATCTGTAATCAGTGTGGAAATTCCTGCTGATAAGAGAAGCTAAACCTAATGGGTTGCATGTGTGTTAAAAGTAAGACGATTTACAAAATAAGAGCCCCTTTCCTTTTAAATGTGAGGACAAATGTCTTCCTCGAGCGCTCGTTGACATTTGTCTTTCAATGACGACTGTTTACAGGACATGACACTATCCATGGTGTCCGTCTCGATCATACGGCTGCAATGACAATCGTGACTAATTACAATAAGAATAATTATTCATATGTTTTGGTTGTTTGGTTTTTGACACACTTGTTAAGTGAATCAAGGCTGCATGTGCTGGCTACTTAAGGTGCAGCCATCTGTTTTATAAACAGGCATGACTTCCAAATCACTGCATCCCACTTAGCTAGCCTTTACACCAGATACTAAAAATAGCAGCCTGCTAAATCTATCAGTTGGAAGCAGTTTATTTAATTTCCAATTCTTCTAATGTGGCACTAACTTAAGCTCGGAAACGCTGTTACTAAACACACACACACACACACACACAAATGCTTCAAAGTCTAATTATTTGATATGTTTTGGCCGAGTTACACTGATACAGGAAATTGAGGGAAATGAAAGCATTAAAGCTCAAATGATGTTGAACAACCTAGTTCATTATCTGTTTGAGCAGTAAAGGATAATGTCTAAGGAGACAGAACAGCATTACATGAGCAGACAGGATGGGAGTGAGATTGATCTGTTTGTATGAAGATGCATTTGATCGGAGTTGTGATTCCACCGTGAAAGTCTGTGATGAATGGGTTCAGTGGAGCAGCTGAAGCAGCCTGACTGCAATGATCAGTGTCACAACTGCTCAGGGTTCATAATTTAGCCTCTGGTGCCTGATGACCAGTAACAGCAGCTGTATTCCCTCTCCTGTGGTGAGCAGTAAGTGGGAGTTTGACCTCTGACGTCAAACTTGACTGCTTTGTACCATTATCTGTGAGGACTCTTCGCTGTGGCACTTAACAGTTAAGAATGTTGTGTATCCTACAAAAACTAAAAACCTACTCGGCTCTCAGTAGACCTCATGCATTATGACTCAGTTTTATTCATGTAACTATGAAATGCACACAGTGCAGGAGAAGTATGTGGAATCCTTCATAATATGCCATGTTGTACATATAATAGTGTATACTCTATCGTAACGTTTTTCAATATTTCTATATCATTTGAATGTTGAATGTTGTTACACTAAATAAATATACATTATATATACGTACATATATATATATATGTATATGTATATATATATATATATATATATATATATATATATATATATATATATATATATGTATAATTATATATATATATATATACATATACATAAATAAATATATAAATAAAGTTAGTAGTGATAATGTCACCTGACCGGACACACTTGTGCAGAGCTGTTGTAAAGCTCCTGCACAAAGTAATCCTTGGAGTTGTTGTTTAAGTACAATTACAAACACTAATAATTGTTAAAGACTCCGCAGATTCTCTTTAGTACGAGGCTGAGATCCAAAGGCATCACTTGCATGATCTGGAATACACTGACTGGCCCAAGATGGCCTCTCAGCCACTCTGTCAACACACAGTAACTGTTTACTCAGTTAAAGTGGTCTGTTTTAATGTGGCTGGTCAGTGTTTACTACACATATGCAGATGCACACAGTAGCACACACATAAAAAATGTACTTGCGTAGGCAGAAAGTGGGCGGATAAAAGGATGTACAACATTAGCATTGTTACGCTCTGGGAATTCAAGCAAAAGCATGACTCAACCATTTACCTGCACCGCACAGTGAGTCAGCAGAAGAGATGGAGCGAGCTCCAGAGGCTTTTATGAGGCTCGAAACATCACCCACCACACACTGGAATGACTGAAATAATACTGTGTTTTTTTCATGAATGCTTCTTCAGGTTCACTCGGCCAAAGCGCTGTTCACACACGAGGGATGAGCGTTAACAAACTGCAAATGCTGCAATGACATTGTTGACTTTGTGATTGTTCAGGGATTTATGCTAATTTAAAAAAGCAACACATGGATGTTTGAAGCAAGTTTGCAAGTCTGGACGCTTGTTTGCCTTTTTTCTCCTGCATCGTCTTCTGCTTTATCCTCACCACTAATGCTCCCCCCCTCCCTTCCTGCAACAAGCCATTTAACTATCACAATGACCCTGAAGCTGTTCAATTAGGCTAAAAGGAGAAGTAAAAGTTCTTCTCCTTGCATTTAAGTGAAGTACTTCATATTTTTCATGGTATTTTATGTCCCGTCTTCTTTAAAATATATCACACAAAAAAACTGTGGACTGAAGCGTGACTAAAAAAAAAAATGTAATCAATCAAAGGTAGTGATTCCAGGAAACACCTGAGGGTGCATCAGTGATTTATTATTTGGGATAGTTTTTGTTCTGTCAGCATGCTTCAGCTGATCCTCCGCTCCCGATGTTACAAGGAAGGAAAGCATCGCTGGAATCTGTGACCTGACCCTCGACCACAGTTGTTTTGTTGTCAGACGAAGTTTGAATATTATCGTAAAATCCACACGAGCTGACATCCAGGTAACCAGATGGTTTCTCCATTGGTGAATGTTTCATCCATGGTTGAAAGAAAGCGAATGACGCTCAACATGGTGCCACTAGATGGAAGATGGAACAGGTCAACCATTAAACACCTCATTCTGACAAGGTGAAAGGCAGCATAGCGCCACCTAGTGCACTGAAGGCTGACGCACTTACAGTATTTCAATAAATGGATTCCCTGTTAGTGTTTGAATGCAAGGACAGTCGTCCAATTACAGCAACTGTGCATGGAAACTGACTCTAGTGACAGTGCCATGCTAATGCCCCTCTGCTGGCTGGGGGTGTTACTGGGTTCAGGTGTAATGCAACAGCCTGTGACCCAGTTGAGCTTTGTTGCTCCACACGACCTCATTCTGCCGGCAAACGGGGGCAAAATAATCAATCAGTGCTTTGCAGCTGTTGTCATCAAGCACGATACGCCAAAAGACATGATTTAAGAGCATTTTAGGTGAATTGGATTTGAATTGAAGCTGATTTTACGGCTGTTTAGCGACGTGAGACAATTAATACATGTAACAATGTGAGGCGGAGTCAACCTGACCTCACCTCGTTTAGCCAACATACGACGGCGAGTCAAGATCAACAGGATCAAACTGTAACGGACTGACTGCACACAACTGACCATGACAGAGCAAACGGTTTTATCATGCATGTGTGTGTGTGGCATCTCAGGTGATGTTAAGCTTACAGACAACAGGCTAGTTGACCTTAATCCTGCATCAGAACACAAGTACTCATCTCTCTCTGGACGTGTGTGTGTGTGTTTACTTCTATTTATATCTTTATGAGGTCCAAGAAAACATACAAACCTGTCTTTGTGGGGACATTCAGTCACATTTAAAGTGCTTTTTTCAAGGTTAGGTTCAGGGGCTAAAGGAGAATGCATTATGTCTATGGTGAAGTGTCCTCAAACAAGCTTGTATGTGTGTTTGAGTGAGTGGCCATATGAGATGGATCATCTGTGACACGTTAACCAGCGTTCACAAGACCGCACTCACACACACACACACAGTATGTGGTGAGATAAGCTCGTTAGCAAGGCTTTGGCTCAGAGGAAATATCTGATAGTGCGAACAGTTTCCAGGCAGAGTTTGTTTCTGTGTGTGCAGACGAGACAGACAGAGAGACAGACAGAGAGACAGACAGAGAGAGAGAAGAGCAGAGGTTTGATTAAAATGACATGCCAGTGTTAAGAAACTAACTGTAGCTGATTCAATTTGCTGTAATGAGCCTTTTTTTTGCAGACTTCTCACTATCAATGCTTGTGTTTGCTGATATCTGTGTATATAATTGCTCGTGTGTTAAAATCAAGCCTCACCTTGCTCTGGTTTGACCACACACACACACACACACACACGTTATAATAGTTTGTGTGCATGTGCATGTTCTGTGTAGCTACCATGGCGCAGCATTTGTTTACAGGTCTGTGTTAATGATTCGAGCAGAGTGGCGGCGTTGCTTGTTTTAACTCGATTATTATCGACCCAATTTGAATTCTAGGGCCGACGTTTAACTGCATTCTGTCATCAGCGTTGTCAGTAATCACATGATCTACAGTGTCCATGTGTTTGGAATCATTTTTAATCGTATTGTTTAGTTGTCGTTCCTTGTACGTGACGAACCTGGGGAAACACTTGGCAGCACGGCATTGCAGCAAACCTCGAGGATCAGCTTTAATCTTACAATAAGTCACTGTTGAGTACGATCACCGTACAGATAAATGCTAAATATGGTAGATTACATGAGTAATTATTTACTGACCTTGATGTATTTCATGTGTAGATGCATCACCACACGTTTGCTGGAGTGAAAATATCTATGTCGTATTATGACGTGCAGATACAAACAGGATAAACCAACTAACCCTAACATGCACAAACTTTTGTTTCTTCTGTTCTTGGTAATAAGGTGACAGACAGGCTCAACTATTCAAACTGCTCCCGTGTTCAATAAACAGGAGGAAAGGGCAGGAGGACATTTACATAAATTCAAGCACATTAAATTTACCGCCCTATAATCTGGAGTCCTTTTAAAGTCTCTCATAATAATCTGCCATGTTTCTACCCGTTTCCAACAAAATCAAAAGTGAATTATAATCTTATATTTGTGAATATCGGGCGTGGGGTGTGCATCTTAAAGAGACACTTCACTGTGAATTATTCATTCTAACTATAAATTGGTCGGGAAAATCTGGCTTTCTTCAACCGTCCATACACTAACTTACACCCTTGGCATTTAGTTCTATTTTAACAACCCGCCACAGTTCAAGTACAAGTTGACTACCTTCATGGGAGCCCGACTCCTTTATACGGGAGCTCAGCGCTCATGTAATTCAAACACAGCCCAAACCGTAAAGCCACGGCCAGAACATGACATTTCTTTCCAAATGGATCATATCGGACCAGAAAACTCTAATTGGCATTTTCATCTGAAGGATTTTTATTCCGATCAGTTCTAAGTTCATGTTTGTGTAAATATAAATACTGTCACGTCCCCTTTAAAGTGGTTTATATTCTGCTCTCATTCCTCTGCACTAATCCCTCTCCATCTTTTTCTCCACTTTGTCTTTTTGATATGTGAGGTGTGTTTTCCTCTCGAAAGATCACAGTGTGTGTGTGTGCGCGTGTGTGTTACTTCTGTGCATGAATACAAGTGTGTGTGTGTATGTGTGATCATTATGTCGTGATCTGAAGCCATCTGGGTTGGCTGGCTCATTTGCATATCTGGTGTGAACCTTTTATAAATATTCATGGCACCGGGTCTAAACTGGTAAGAATATTAAATTTGCCTCTGGGCCGTGGACGGGTGGAGTGGCTGCGATTCTAATCAGCAGAGCCGGAATCAACTCCACGTTCTGTGTGGCGATGGACGGATGAGAGCACTTGGTGTTTGCCACAGTGTGCTCGACGCGCTCCTTAAGTTTGTGGATGATCATATTTGCTTCAGTCAAATGTCGGCCATGTTCGTCGTGCGTCATACTTGTGAAACAGTGAGTCACTAATGAGTGAAGAGATCACCAAAGTCCCAAAATACAACAATGGCATTGATCTGTATTGTTCACAAATGAATAATCTCAACAGGGCTGCAAATAACAAGGATTTTCATACTCGATTACTTTCTCAATTAATCAAGTTCTTGTTTAGTTTGTTTGATTCAAATGATTCATCGATTATCAAAGTAATGGGGGCGGGACTAGATAAGCTTTTGCTTCTCCCGCTTTCCCTTTCGGTTATGTGTATTGTGTGAACTACACTAAGATGATGTGTGATGATGACTGAAATAAACATGTAAATAAATCAATCAATCAATAAATACACGATTAATAATCGATGTATCAAATAATTGTTGCATCTCAGGGAACTACGGTGGTCGTGATTATCCCCTTATAGAAACACACTTATAGGTTATATATATTCAATTTCTGCCAAAAAAGGTTGGACGTTTGGCAAATGGCAACATGGCTTGTCACCATTTACAGATTAACTAACTAACTAACTAACTAACTAACTACAGCTGCTCGTTTGTGTAAAAGTGATCAACATTGTCCAAGCTGGTTCTCATAGAAATAAATAAGTAAATATCAGCACAGAGACAGGTGCAGTAGACACTGTCTCTCCTCTCTCTCGCCGTGGCCTTGCAGCTCTTCTCATCCTGACGACGCAGAGAGGAAACATTGTGTCCGTGTTTAATTTGTCATCCCGTCTGACGCAGGTCTGCCTTTGTGTTTGAGTATGGTGAGGCAGGATATGACTAACGTCATAATGATGATGATGATGATGATGATGATTGTGAATGAAAATAACAAGTCATTCTGATTCTGTTCCGAGTACAAATCACAGACTTTAATTGGCAATTAAAAAAGAGAAAATATGCTGCTTCATTCTTTGAAGTATGAACCTGTGCCCTCAGGTGTTGTAACTCTGCTGCTCCCAGGAGACACAGGCCTGAAGTGACGGAAAAAAAAGGTTATTTAAGTGAATTACCACAAAATTAAAAACGGGAAGGAATGGAAGGAATCCTGGGTGTAGCTGTCCAGAACTTGAAATGACCATCAGGGTTGGGAATCACAGGGTAACTCACGATATGATACGATACCAATACTATCATGATACAATGATTGTGTGATAATAGACGTAGGAGGATTTCTCTATTTATTCCCAACGTAGAGAACAAAGTGCTGTAAACTCGCTCTTCTTCGGCCGGGTAACTTCTGCCCAAGTTCCTCCCTTTCATTTGAGCAGCGCCAACACAAGGAAACATGAAGTGAACTCCTTCATTTATTAATTCAAATGTCTATATTCGCCCCGGTGTATTGATTATCTTATTGCAAAAGGAAGGACTACGATATATCACCAAATCAATATTTTGACTCACCCCTAATTACCATCTTTAAGAGTTTGATCATTTCAAACACAATGCTTCGATATGTTGGTGTTTTTTTACTATAACCTAAAATGTAACGCACATTTTCTACACATGTGCGTTACATTTTACATGTTTACTCAGACGACATGCTATACAGATGCTGTTGTCACTGTTTACAGTGTGGAGTACATGTCTTTCTTCTTTAATATGAGGACGTCATGTACCAGCAGAACACAGACTCTTACACAGAACAGGAACAGACGCACATCACAATCGATCATGCAGAAAAGAGTGAACACGACACAGAACGTCGTCTCTGACCAGCCAGAGTGAAAGTTATAGTGAAAAGCATCATAGCTGTTTAATACTGTAATAATGCCTTTTAATAATAGATATAAGAAGTTGGCAATATTATGATCGGTATGGCATAATGATGTCATAGTTATGCAATGATGATGTCATTCCTACCATCAGTAGGATCCTCATCAGTCCATGAGATGCAGAGATGCAGCTCATGTTATGTTGTCATACATCACCGCCAGTTCAAGGCCTGGGCTAACCCAGAGGGAGGTACCAAAATCTACACTCTAAACCACATGTTACAATCTACGCTCTAAACCACATGTGTCAAACTGGTGGCCCAGGGGCCACATGTGGCCCGCCCACCACTGTACGAGGTGATACAATAGAGACAGAATATAAGACTAAATGTATTTGCCGGCAATATTTTTATAATACTAATAAGACATTGGGTTGTAATCACTGCTTTAATAAATGTATTACACTCAACATGAAATGACATATATTTAAGCTGTTTTAATCACAATTATCCTCGTCATTATTTGCTAAATTTTCAATTGAATTCTTCGTTTTTGTGCATCATAAATATGTTTTTATTGTGAATCATTTTATATCAAAACAAGCACTTCTACTTTGCAATTCTGTCTAATATCATAATGAATATCTTATATTGCCCACCCGATACTAAATAGTTGTTTTTTCCACTTTTTTTCCTCTATGTCGGCCCCAGCTTGACCAGACTAGATGCTCATTGGCCCCCAGGTCATTTGAGTTTAACACCCCGGCTCTAAACTGACCCTAGCCACGGAGGTACATCTTGTAGCCGGTGCCAAGCCCCGATAAAATAGGTGGGTTGCATCGGGAAAAAATCTCTGCAAAGTCAAGTATGCAGGTCATCCACTGTGGACTTTTATCAGCTCCAAATGTTCTCCCAAGTCATATGATTAAAATATCAGGTTTGTTGAGCACAGACACTGCTGGTGTGTTGGGTACAGGGTGCACGTATCTAAGTGAGGAGCTACAGTACGTATTATTATTATTGTTATTATTATTATTATTATTATTATTATTATTATTATTATTATCATTATTATTATTATTATTATTATTATTAGTATTATTATTATTATCATTATTATTATTATTATTATCATTATTATTATCATTATTATTATTATTATTATTGTTATTATTATTATTATTATTATTATTATTATTATCATTATTATTATTATTATTATAATAATTATTATTATTATTATATATTATTAGTGTGGGAAAAGGCAACAGCCGCCTATGCAAGTACAGTGTAATGTAATACTGATACGGGGAGAAGCGACAGACGGCAGACACACACACACACACACACACACACAAACGTCAGATGCTTGAAGCTTTGGCCTGCAGCACAGCACGTGGCAAAGAATCACAAAGATGGAATGAGAGAACAGCTGGTTTTAAAACTCAATATCTGCCAGCAGAGAAACGATACGACGAAGAAGGCATATGAGACTTCGTGAGATTGAAGGTCTTAACTCTTATTACTGCATTGTCCCTGTCGCCTCACTGGCAGTAAAAAAAAACCTTCAATATGATGACATTAATCATCACACAAAGGAACCACCAGAGAACAGGACACACGCTGTAGAGCAGAAACCTTACTTTTAAAATAAAGAAATAAATAATGCATTGGTTTAATTCCGATAGGAAGGCTGATTTGCGTGTGTGTGTGTGTGTGTGTGTGTGTGTGTGTGTGTTGTATGCTGCACACAAACACACACTGACACTATCCCAAGTGCTTTAAAAGAAAAACTGAGGGTGAGGGCTCCTTGAAGAATTGATATGAATTATTCACTCCATGACGCAGGGAAGGGGGGAGAAATGGACTGAGAGAGAGAGAGAGAGAGAGAGAGAGAGAGATCAGGGATAAGTGGAGAGAGTGATGGAGCTGCAGCATGATGGAGACACAGAGCGAGACAAATGGACCGACAAGGCCAGAAGTATACTATATTGTATGAGTAGTAACAATGATGGAGTCACTCCGAAGAGAGTCCTCAAGAGATTTGAGATAAAAGAACACAGCTTGCCATCCACTAAAGTCAGTGTAAGAATCCACAGGGTGTGAAGATATTGTGCAGACTTTCATAAATAAAGAAGAAAACAAATAAACTCAGCTTCCTTCCTAATAAAAGAGACTGTTTTACCTTTTACGCTGTGGAATTTCAGGTGGGTGTGTTTTGAAGGTGTCGTTGTTGTTGTTGTTGTAAAGTGTTGTATTTACACACATTAACACAGACTTTGCTGAGCCTGACTTCAGACGCACCATCGCTTCCATATACAGAGTTTTATCAACTGGAAACTGAATTTTGTGAAACGCTCACTCGCCACATCAAAGTCCATAACGAAAATCATTTAATATACAGAACAACATGAATGTAAAGGATATTATAGGTTTTTTTTTATCATTATTGTGTGAAATATGAATCAAAAGTCAACAATAATAAATAATAAATATTCTTTTTGGATAAATATTTAGAGTAGATAATGATTATATAATATGGAATTCAGTTACAGTGTGTTGTTCTTTCCACTAAGATGGCGAAATGATGTTTTGCTGATGGTGGAAGTTGTTTTTTGTTTCACAGACAGAATCAATTTCCTGCTTTCTTTGCTGTTTTCTTGACCTTGCTTTTCTCTTGTTTATGTAACTGAATTCCTTTGAACTGATACTGTAATTTAGCTGTGGCACACACAAGTGATGCCGATCTCTAAACTGCAAACACTCCACAGACGCACTGAGGACGTCAGCGGTGAATATGCCGCACCTCTCGTCAGGTAAACACATGTAACCCTGCAGCAGTTAACCTGGAGCAAGACGGAGAGGAGATCACATGATAAACAATTGTAGGAAATGAAAGAAAGTCTCATCCGTGAGAAAATGAGAGGAAGGAGAGTAAGAACGAGATACTGTAACATGGAGTGAAGTAGGAAGGGAAACAGAATACTGGAGTGTTTGTGGAGCCAGATTGAATTTCATCATTTATTCAGTAGTTCAGGAGAAAGACAGTGAAGGTAAAGTGAGTCACGGGGGTAAAGTGAGAGCGAGGGGCCTAAGAGGCTTTGAAATACCCTGTAAGAAGTTTAATATCAGGTTTCCTCTTCTTCTCTCTCCATTCCATCTCTCAACCATCAGCTCCACTGCTGGCAGAACTCGGGTCCTACAGAACTACAATGAGGTCATTTGCATCCTCCTAAGCCATTTATGTCCCGAGTTACATTAACTGTAGGGACAAAGAGGGGGGAGGGGGAGGGGCCTAAAACATCAAACTCACAAAGGAAATGAGGCATCATGTGACACAGAGAGGTCCATTTCTGTTGTGAATAGGTTTAGTGAGCGAGTGAGTCGTGATCAGTTTAGTCCATGTTCAGAACCACGGAGGACACAAACATCCAGATGACTCTCATATCAACTCAGATTGAATCAGATTATAGGGGCAGCTACTGTATGTCACCTCCACATCACATTCAGATTACCAGCTATGTCGTTAAAATCGGATTAAAATCTTCTTCATGAGATCAGATTTGTCTGTTCACGTTCACAGCGACAAGGGTCGTACATCGACTGTCCTCTCTAACACGTGCACGTATGTAAGACACAGACAGCTAAGATAAGATAAGATAAGATTAACTTATCTTTGCATGTCCTTCTGTGATGTGTCTGTGATGTTTTCTCCAGGTTCTCCAGCCATGCAGCCTGTGTTAGGTGAACTGGAGACTCTTTGTGTTGGTTCCTGTGAGAGACTCAGAGAGTGCACTGCCTCTCACCCACTGCCTACATGATAAGCTGCAGCGATGGATGGAAGGATGAATGGATGAATGGATGAATGGATGGATGGATGAATGGATGAATGGATGTATGGATGGATGGATGGATGGATGGACAGTTGAAAATAAAGAAGCTGGGTGAGGTGATAAAAGTCATCAAAATTGATTAAACTGAAAAGTGTCAGTTAAAGTAAGTTTAGATATACAGTATAGACTTGAAGAGAAAAGAGTTTTTTGTGTTGTTTTTGTGTTGTTTTTGTGTTGTCGGTGGACTCGAGCTGTTTTCCTCTGCTGGGTCTTGGCTCCAGTTTTGTGTTGTGTTTTTTGCTTGGTTCTTTGACAGAACCCTCAGAGCTGTGGGGACCGTGGCATCAATCAGTGCACTGTGCACTTGCACATTTGTCACGTGAAAAAACACATTTGTTCACTACGTTTGACGCAGCTGTTTGTGGGTTTTCTCTGGTGAGAAACATCTGTGAGACATGGACACTCACATCTAAGAAGTGAGTGTCTGAAAATGAACACTCGGTAAAGTACATAGATATTTTGATTATACACTTATATAAATATACCTATAGGTAGCATGCTTAATTTATGCTAATGTTGCACATTGGCCCTTAGATTGTTGTTAAGTTGATATTTATATTAGCTTTAAACACAATGATGTATTCTTTCATACAGTATTATTGATGTTACTTTTTAGATACAGATTCAGACACTGAAGTGAATGACACTCAACCCTTTATATGAATCCCTTATGTCTCTACAGAAGATGTTTTTAAGAACACATCATATCCTCATAGCACCTTTAAGATAAAAGATCCCGTGATCCTGAAGCTTGCAGTGACTAGAAACGTGTCTGTGTTGTTATTTTGACCCAGCTACAGAACATGATATGAAAGGATGGTGATAATTCGCCTGCATGTGGCCATTTGTTTGAGTTAGAGCCCGGGGTGACAAAGGGAAGGACCTCACTGAATAATGTGACCACGTTTCTAATTTGTCTCCAAACCTGCAGCCTGTGCCAGCTACTTGTTATCTGTTAGCATCTGTGCCATTCAAAATGACAAGAGCCCAGACACCTGGTCACCGACACACGTAGCCACGCTGTGCCAGATGTCGTCCAAACAAGGCGGTTGAGAGGAGGAACAGATTTGAAAGAGAAAAAAAAAAATGGAGAAGAAAGTGTGAAAGTAAGCAAAAGATGTTTGTTCAGTCACCGGGGGGGAAAGAAGGGGAGAGGTGTGAAGTGTGAAGAGAAGAAGGGACAGCAGGAAGTAACCACTTTGAATACAGCGTGATAGAGTGTGACAATGTGGTCACAAGAGTCACATGAAGCAGATGAAGGAAGAGATTATGTTTACTTTAGACGCAGGAACGGCACAGCGGCACAACACTTAGACATGAGATGACGTATGGACTTTAAATAATCCCAGAAATCTGGGAGAAAAAGAAAACAGTATTGTAGTACGATTCATTAACCTCGAGTGTCAGTGAAGGCGGGTCCCGATTACCTGAGTCACGTGACTCCATATCCAAAAAGCTCTCAATAGCTACAGCTGACATACAAATAAAAAAAGGACGTCAAAAACTAATGACACAAGAGTAACTTGTCAAGCAGCAGCTGACAACAAAGTCTTCTCAGTGTCCACAAGGATCTCATTCGGCATCTAAACACCGATGGAGGTGGACAAAGTGACAACCGCATGACAATTTACTGTAGCCTGTGACACAAAAGAGGCAACTCCACGTCTTGTATTTCATGTCTGAATGTTCGAGTCCTGCTCTGAGTCATCAGTGCTCATGTCCAAGGACTCGAGGAGCCTGAATGATTACTTCATAGTTTCAGCATGAGATTGTGTTCATACTACTGGAGTTTTGTTATGTTGTTAACTGATGATTGTAATATGTCAGTCAGTCAGTCATCATCTAACCGCTTTATCCTCCACCAGAGGGTCGCGGGGGGTGCTGTGCCAATCTCAGCTACATCGGGCGATAGGCGGGGTCACACCCTGGACAGTTCGCCAGTCCATCGCAGGGCCACACACACAACTAGAGACAAACAACCATTCACTCTCACACTCACTCCTATGGTCAATTTAGAGTGTCCAATTCACCTAATCCCCACATTGCATGTTTTTGGACTGTGGGAGGAAGCCGGAGAACCCGGAGAGAACCCACGCACACACGGGGAGAACATGCAAACTCCATGCAGAAAGGCCCTTGTTCCAACCGGGGCTCGAACCCGGGTCTTCTAATACATTGAATGGGTTGGTAGGTTTGGTGCATTTGCCATAGAAATGAATAAAATACAATAAAATAAAGCCATAAAGCCTCTAAAGTACCGATCAGGCACCAGAAAACAGCCAGCACTATGAGTAATTAACTGCTTATTTACCAAACAGACATGGCAGATGACGTTTTGTTCTGCTGGATGATCTCAGTGATTGCCAGAGCTTTTATTTCAAAACCATTAGTTGCCAGAAAGACACTGTGATTGCTTCACTTGTCTTTGCCAAACCCCATTTCTCACTCTCAGATCTGTCTGAATATCTCGCTCAGTTCAGTTCAATTTTCACTTTTTCCACCTGATGGTCACACCAATAAAGCATATTGAGTTGTGCTGAATTTTCTTCTCTCTCGCTCTCTCTCTCTCATATCCAAGAAAACAAACACACACACACATGCACAACGGGGGAAACATAATGCATTCTCTTACCCCCACTCTAAAACCATGATGAAACCAGTCCCACACACACACACACACATACTTTAGCCTGAGTGTTTAAACACTATTTTACTGTTCAAAGTCAGTTAAAAGAAGTTAAAACTAGGACTGACCTCACAACAGAGTGTGTACATGCATGTGTGTTCATAACTGCCACAATGCTGCAATATTGCCGTGGGTAACAGTTGCCAGGAAGCCTCTTCATTAGTTTTATGATGATGTGAATGGAAGTAAAGTCACAGAAGCGCAGACATTTAACTTGGATGAAAATGAGTGAGCATCAGTGAGTGAGTGAGTGAGTGAGTGAGTGAGTGGTGCCAGTTATTGATGAATTTTGTTATATACTGATGCACACACACACACACACACACACACACAAGTTGTTGCCTAGCTCATTCAAATCATACTTCACGTGCCACATCTGTTTTGTTGTGCCTGTGTGTTCATGTACAATTATCAGAAGTTGCCAGATTTCAAGCTCAGATGAACATGTTTGTGCCAGGTTAGAATTCTAACTGGTCTCCATCTTTGTCCAAAGACGGGACATCCTGAGTGCTATTTTCCAGCAAAGTCTTGTCTCACATTCCCTCACAGTTCCACTCATTAACCTTATATTCTCACTGTCGGGCACCATTGACACAATCATATGGTTATTTTGAAATATCACCTTGTTTCATACCAATTGTCGGTTGTCTAATTAGCAAAATGAGGACTTTCAAGTATTGTATTCCCTTAGATTTCATTCCCTTTTATTCCTCGAGACCTTAAAGTTACTTACAAACACATTATGGCCTGAGGGGCCCAATAATAATAAAAAAGCATCTAAAACCTGAGCATTGTTTGAAAACAACCCCTAAAACCTGAGGGTTTCGTGAAAATCCCTGACCTTCACTAAAACTCTGGAGCATAGAAACACGAAATAAGTGCTTAAACCTTTGGCTTTCATTGCAAACAATTTCCTCTGCTCGAAAACTGGATATGGCTGAAACAACAAGCACATTTGTCAACATTAAAGGTGCCGCTGAATTTTTAAAATTGTATTTATTTCATAAGATATCGCAGTAGAAAACAGAACGTCACACTCTCAAACTGTTCGATCCATACGGTTCTGAAGATGAAAAACGAGGATGAGCTTTTATTGACCCTATAACGGCATTAAATCAGGTCCATCTTTAGCTGATTGTGACTGACTTACCCTGAGCCTTGGCTGGTGGCTCAGCCACTCTGTATCTGGATCATCCGTCATTGTTGTTTTCATCCCAGTAACTGTCCTATAACTGTAATGTCACTCACTCCTCGCTTGCATTTTATCTGAACTGCTCCTTCAGTGACTCCTTTCTTCTGCAGCCAAGACAAGAAAAAAACAAACTAGATTTATTTCCTATAACACATTTTGCCTTTCTGATCTAGATTTTGGTGCATAGTGATGCATTTCATGTTGAGAACAGCCTCAAATAAAATATGTCACGAGCTCAAATAAAACACGGAGGACTGCACCGTTTGTCCTTGGTCCTAAAAAGATACACATCGCATCAGGTCTTTGAAAATACAGTTTGACTGATGATCATTTTAACCAATGAATCAGCTGTGATAGGACATTTAACTCTGCCTCTGACAGTGGCTGATGGCTGTGTTGCCTCCACCCATCATGTGGAGACAGATCACTGCCCTGAATAGTGGCTCCACTGCTGCTAATGCATTCAAGGAACCTTGTACATTTCATCTCTCTGAACAGCTGTCAGTCTTCTTCTAAACTCTGGATAATTACGACACAATTTTACAGCTTCTGGACTGGACATTGTCCAATACTACACATACACTGCTTCAACCTATCATTATACTACTGGCCTTTGAAAATCCACTATCAGTGGCCCTCTAGTCCAAAAAAACAAGTATTTTATTGTAGAATTGGCATAAATGTGACATCTCTCGCTTGCTTTCAGTGTCAGGTATAACATTTGGCAAATTTCAGTGGGGAAAGTAAATGTTCATCTCGTACGAGTGACCGCGTCAAGCCTGTTTTTAAAGGACAGGAGTCCTAAAAACCACAGACCCTCATTCTGAGTGGCAGTGATTTAAGTCCCCACTTAATAAGCAAGTAGATGCAGAGACAGGAGCGCAGTGAAGCGGTGTGTATATGTGACATTGACAGGTGTTAGAGTTACAGGGTCATTACCACCATAATCACCCAGTAATGACACACTGGGAGAGATGGGGACAAAACGCTCCTCTTTCTCTTTCTCTCTCTCCATCTCCCCTCCTCTCTTCACCTCTCTGTTTGACCTTGTCACACTGAGCAATCAATCAGTGTGCAGCCGATTCCTCACTGATGCAAACTGAGTGCACGGCAGTCTTTGAGTGAGATGAGTTGAAAATAACGTGTTTGGAGCTGCAGTGAGAGGGTTTGAAGGTGTCTGCACCTGATGACTGGAGTGGAAAGCGGTTGTGACATGTGGCGTGCTCGGCGGGTGGCCGCGTGACATCATGTTGCTGGGAAGCAGAACACACGCACACACACATACATGCACACAGAGGCGCTGAATAACCTGTCACTGCTGCATTAAGAGCTTTTAGCACTTCTTCCTTGAGGCTGTGAAAAGACACATCACACAGACGCAAGCCTGCTGCGTGGAACACAAGTGGGAAACATGTTCACGATCACATGATCACATCAGAAGCTTTTCTGGACTGCAGTCAGTGACAGATGTCACATATGCATTTCAAGTGCAATCACTAAAGCAAATAGACACTCGGTTCTGTGAAGTGCTTCCTGTAGCACACAATCTTAATGCACTGTTCCTTGAGTTGTAGCTTAGTTATAACGATGCTGACAAAGGATTGATTGTGTACGCCTCATTAACACACTGATGCGGATCCATTTAGTTCACTACAACACTTGAACATGGAACGTCTCCAACTGTGCAGACTTACAGCTCTGCTCCTCGCTGGTGTTTTATAGTAGAGAGACTCGTGGCCAGTGCCAGGATTCTTCTCTGCTCGTGCTAACTTGGCCCAGAATTGACTGCTATTTTCATGACTTACTTAAAAATGAAGTAGTCATTTTTTCTTTCTAAATAAAATCCGATCAGGGACATAGCAGACCAGTCCACTTCATACTCTCTGAGCAACTGGTTAAGCTTAAGGCTAAGATTTGAACTGTAGTAAGGTTAAGGTCGGCGTTATGGTTATGGTTAAGGTTAAAGTTAATGCTTTGTTAAGTCTCTTAAAGATGTATTACATATTTTTTCATCGTTTCCACAGCATTTACCGCAGCTGCAAACTTGCTGTGTGTCAGTATTTGTGTGTATGTGTGTGTTTGTAACCCGTGTGCTCTTGTTTGTGTACTGTTGCCACCCTCATACATCACCTCATAGCTGACTTTGCTGAAGATACTACTCTGATTAATCACCTACACACACACACACACCGATACACACGGAAAAAATAAAGCGCACACACACACACACACACACAGTAAATCAAGGTTACAGACTTCAGAGTTCATTAGAGGTTTGCTTTAGCAGAAAGGGAGTGGTTCCAGTTGAGCATCCTGTGTGTTTGTGTGTGTGTGTGTTTCCATGATTCACTGTACAGTAAAGACGTGTTATTGATAATCCATAAATGAGCGTACTTTTTATTTAATACGGCAGGTCCAGGAGATAGCATGCCAAGAAATCTGTATATAACTGTACGCATGATATTGTGTTCACCAAAAAAAAACATGAAATATTCATAATGAGACACAGCACAAGAGAAGGACGAGGATATTACATGAACTTAAAGTGCTTTAGCGAGAAACACAAGGACATGGTGCCCTGTGTTAAAAAGAAAGCATTCTGCTTAAGATACTAGTCTACTGACTACTCTACTGACTAGTCTACTGACTAGTGTACTGACTAGTGTAGGATATTTTCTTTTCTATTGAAGCTGCTTCCACAAATTGCAGTGAAGACGAGCGAGACACCAAACAACAACAATAAGATTTTTAAATCATAACGACCAGTAAACCCACCGATCTGATCCCTGTCGAGAATATGGTTATTTTCCATTTTCCACAGGAGCTTTAGCCAAACGGCCTGAAATGCAGAGTCACACAGCAGAGATGGGAAGATTTAACCGCCTCAGCATCACTGGCCTTTTAATGAGCAACTTGTTTCAGCCTTGTGTCTAGAAATTACTGAGGGATTTCATGATAACACTGTCAAAACATTTTAAGGGCCAGTAAGAATGAGTTACTGCTTGGCTACTTTTGTTTTCAGCGTGCCAACCAAGAACCTGTTAAAATAGACCCACAGTATAAAAAGTATTAATAATAAATGTATCTTATAGACAGATTTGAGTTGAAGCTGATATAGAAGTGCGGGAGCTGTTGTCACGCTATCCCTCCGCACCACACTCACAATGTGATGCCGTCTTGGCAGCGGGCTGTGCTGTTATATGTGATCCGCGGCACATATACCAGGCAAAATGCCAGGAAAGCTGTGTCTCTGCTGGCTGCATTCATAAAGAAGTGAAGATGGTGGATCACTGTGTGCGCGCCAAAACAGTCAAACTGTCAAAACAAGCAAACTGCCGAGAATTTTACTGGATCACCAGAGACTCCAAGAGACGGCAGACTTGGATCACTGGGAATCCACAGGCAACAGATTCCACTTGTGTAGTGATCACTTTGTATCAGGTATCAAGTGCTATTTTACATCATTCTATTGCAAAATTGATCAGAAAGTTGAAGACTAGTTGAGTTTCCATTCTTGTGATAAGCACCCAGAGCATTCAAACAGTCAGGTGTAAACTCTATGAAGAACGCTGTCAGAATATTAGCAATGAAGCTACCAATGACTGACAGTTCTGATTGTCTTTCACAAGTGTGTGTTGGTGAAGTATAGCAAGCAATGTTTTAAGCAAAAAAGTTAAATATTAGCTGTACACTAGCTGCAAACTGGAACTGATTATGAGCCTGAAGGCCCCTGGGCACAGATGGGAAAAGCCCCCGCCCCACGCGTTTGTTTTGCAAAAACATTTAGTTAAAAAGACTTATCATAATAATAATAATGATGATAATAATAGGGGCCTCTTTAAACAACTCACATACCTTAACCTCGTTGACTGAGGCCTCCTTCTGTAATCCATCCTTGCCTGCAAAGCACCAAAATATTAGCAACTAGCAAGTATACGGGAGCATTTAGCTGCTAATAAGCTAAGCTACACAGATCAGTATCTGTGGTGTGAATGACAGTAGCTGTGAAAAACACATGTGAAGGTAATAATCTATAAGTAGATGCTTTAGCTGACAGAGAGTCAACGCTGTTATAATTGTACCGACAAAAATACAGAGAAAAAGTGGGAGGTGCTGGAAACTCAAAGTGCTCAAAGTGACAGCAGCGACGCACGATGAAGGTAAATTTAACATCAGCAAGACAAAGACACACACACACACACACACACACACACACACAGGCAGGAAGGACAGCAGTAAAAGTGGCGTTTAAACAGCGGCGCAGTCTCTGTCATCCTCGCAAGCCAATGACAGCGAGACTGGGGGGAGCGAGAGAGACAGAACAAGGTAGAGCAAATGTAATGTCATCTCAGAAAGTGCGGGAGGTGAAGGCTGCGACCTGTGTGAAGCTCACAGTCACTGACACAATGACTGTTAACAGTGCAATTGCATCACTGTCTGGCAGACAGCCCAGCACTGCCTAACCCAATATAATAAAAGCAGCTGGGTCAAAGTGAATTCTTACAAGAGAAAGACAGAAAAGTCCCAGCACAGTCTGTGGGCTCTGGATCCTCATTTCCAACACCTGCTCAAGTCAGGAAGCAAAAATGGCAATTCACGTCCTTCTTACTACCAGTGTTTGGTTGTAATTTGTCACACAAATGTGCCACAAACAGTCTCGTTCAAATTCAAGTGGATAAAATCAAATGTATTGAGTGCTGCCCCCAAACTGTAAAACTAAATATTACAGAACAGGAAGTAAATGATGATGAAACACATTCAACCATTCAAACAAAGTGTTTAATCCTGGGATTAAACTGATTATTTACCAGAGGGAATGGGATAGAAGACAACATGGGGATTGGGAGGTTGTGGCATTTCAAAATAAAAGTGTCTGATGTACAGTTGATGGAGTGAGCCCATCTCTGCATGTCAGGGTTACATCTACTGTATGTCAGCAGCAGGAAAACGTGCCAGTGCTCGAGCAGGACTCAGTTTACCATTTACTAGTTATTTACCAGAGTAAAGGACGAATGAGAGAGAAGGAGGTGAAACCCTGATAATACACATTATCAGAGGGTAAGAATAATGATCTGTGACCAGAAGGTAACTGTGGTACAAACATTTGACTTTGCTCTCTTCTCTCCTTCTCTGCAGTTAACATATTACTAATGATGGAAGTAAAGCTCGATTCACTGAGCGACAGTTGAACTGTGGTTGCATTGTGTCTGTGTGCAGCTGTATAGGGATAATAACAGATGCTTTTCCCCACTTGTTTTTAACAGACGCATCGGTGGATTCACTCAGAGGCTCGAGGCAAAAATTAGCTGTGAGCCCCTGACGACTCCCTGTTTGCATTTTATTACATCGATCGTGATGCCATGTTTCATTTGATCCACGCTGCAGAAAACAAGGAGACAGTTTAGTATTGAAGCAGGACTTGGAACACTTAACATGTTGACTTGTATGGAATTGCTTTTGTGTATAAGACCTGTTACTGGGGGAATTCATGTTTTTAGCTGTGTTCTGATATCAGCACTGATTCAAAGTGACAGGAAAGCTTGCACATACAGTGTTTGAGGTTAAATTATGTTTTAACAGTGTCATCATTATCATAATAATAGAATTATTATTATAGTTTTTTCAACTTTTGAACACATGTATTTAATGTATGTTATGATTTGGCGCTATACAAATAAAATTGAATTGAATTGTTTAGTAGTAAAAATTCAACTCAGTGTTGAGTTGCGTGCAAAAAGGTTATTATCCACTGGGTTATGGTCACAGATGGTAGGTGGTAGGAGCTTATGTAATACATATAAACAATGTAAACCTCCATTATTATGCACTATTTGTACATGGATTAGAGTAATCTCCAGGAGTACATAGGCTAGTGACGTGTATGAAAGGCATGATAGTGGCTTAAAGGTGCGGTCAGAGGCAGGATAAACAAGTATCATCAGATCAGAGGAATCAGCATTTAAACTAAGTATTGGGAGCATTATCAAATCTCACAGGAGACAAGAGGAGGGAAGAATCAGGAGCGCGAATCTTCCAGTTTTTCTTCTCCATTCGTCTCACTGAAGGGTGTGAGACTCTAAAGATAGAATATCATCCAACTCATGTGTCATGTTCAAAAAGAGACACACGTTCACGCCGTACAGCTGCATTTGTCTACACACAAATGACACAGATTATGGATAGAAATGAATAAACTGCACATCCACTATATACGTGTGTGTACAGTATATACAGTACATGTGTGTAATGTATAAATAGATGCATCATATATGCAGCTGAAGAAGTAACACTGCCAGTTCACTGGGTTCTGTTCCACTGGGGCTGAAAATAACAGTAACCAGTGAACCTTGGCAGGCTGTGAACAACAAACCTTCACTAAACTCAAACACAATGTATCCTGTTGTTGTTTCCATGTCACACTGGACCTGTCACACTTTCACTGCGCACGCCCTTTTATCCATTTTTACAATTTTTCACTAACGCAATGACGTGTCCCCCAAAGACATGAAGCAAACATAATATATTCATATAATGTATGAACAACATGGTGACTATAGTTCAGGAAGCAAACACACAGGCCTGACACATAAACCTGAAAACATTACTTTCATAAACACACAGAAAAATGTCTCCTGTTATTACTAAGATCAATCTTTTGGAAACATGTGTAGCCTGACTACTCCAGGAGAAATTGAGTTTTTGTTGGTGAATGTGGACGTTAAAACCACATTAAAAACACAACACACTTGACTACTTTAGTTTGAATAGTTTAGTTTTAGGTGTTTGTCAACCTGAATGAATGAGTGAATTGTTGAGCTGATGAACGACTCACGACTCTTTAATTCCAGGTGTAATTGGAGTTGTTATATAAGTTTCTCATGTGTGATCCTGGGAAGTCACTGTTCTGCATGTTCCAGCACACCTGATTTAAATGATCGCTCATCAGCAAGCACTGCACAAGCCTGATAACGACCCATTCATTTGAATCAGGTGTGAGGGAGGAGTCTCATATGAGTGTGCATGGAGAAGCAGTCACATCAGATTTCAAGTGCTTGGCCTGGGTGTTGTTGTTGTATATATAAGCTGAGCATTTGTCAGTGCTGTGGATTTAGAAAAGAAAAAAAAAAACAATAACGAAAGCTCAATAACTCACGCCCCTTGTGAGTTACACAAGTAATAATGTGGA
This sequence comes from Solea senegalensis, assembly GCF_019176455.1. Classification (NCBI taxonomy): domain Eukaryota; kingdom Metazoa; phylum Chordata; class Actinopteri; order Pleuronectiformes; family Soleidae; genus Solea; species Solea senegalensis. The sequence goes on from NC_058036.1 coordinate 20,487,764, forward strand.
ATGTGATGAGTAAATATGTGAAGAATAGACGGGTCAGCTGTTTGTTTACATCAGTGAAAACATTACATTTTCACATACTGCATGTTGTATAATAATCTTTCACCAACAGACGACAGAATTAAAATATCTTTTACATTTAATGGGGGTTAGGGTTACAGCTATTCTATCTTGTGTTTATTTTTATACTTTGAATCTGCAAAATACTCAAGTTAACTTTTGACCACTGCGTGTTGTTTGTTTTGTGCTCGTAATTTCCCCAAATCCTTCTGTGTCACAGCATTTTAGAGCTTTTTCCGTTATACTAAACATCACAGTGACTCTAAGATAACATCGCTCTACAGTTTATGACTGTTTATGTGGAAGACGCCATGTACACACAATCAGTGTGTTCCATGTTTCTTTATCATCTTATTTCTCTCTTAACCCTGCTACAGCAACTCTCTACCCTTGAAAACTTTTATTTTTTGGCTCTTCGGTCAAAGATGAAAGTGTGGTGAAATACACACACACACACACACACACACACACACACACACACACACACACACACACACACACACACACACACACACACACACACACACACACACACAGCATATATGTTTGACCTAATAATGGGATATGCAGTGTGTGTCTGTGTACTTGTCTGATGTCCTTTGAAGTCCACTGACATTTTGTAGAGAGATACATAATTATGTACACACTCAAACACACACACACACATCCCCATACCGTGTGTGTGTGTGTGTGTGTGTGTGTGTCTGCAGGCCAGGCCAGTTTCATAGGGCTCCAGATCAAAGGCCTCTGTGTCTCTATGGTAAACTGTCTCCTCTCCCTCTTTCTCTCTTTCTTCTCCAACTATTTGCTGTTTCTTTCAGCTGCCACCAGAAACATCACATCACTGATGTAAACAGACGCATTGGGCGGTGTTTTCACTGACATTACATCATCTAACGACCTGCACCAAACAGCAGATACTTATGTATTATGGTACGGTCATTAGGGCCAAGTGTGAACAGGGCGAGAGGTGTGAGGGGTATGCGTTCTATGCCGTACCTAATTCTTAATAGTCCTAAATTGTAACAAAGGTATGCATCATTGGTGTGTGTGTGTGTGTGTGTGTTAAAGCCATTAGAAACTGCCTAAAATGTTGGACCATATATTCACCTCCTTGTTTTCATATCTCTTCATTTAAAAACACATCTGCTTTTCCAGCCCGCAGAAACATATTTACCCTGACATATCACCCAAATGCAGCTCAATGGACTCAACCAAGTGGAACAAATAACTATTCGCAGTGGATTACACTCACACGAGCCTGGAACACCAGTTGTGTGAAGTCAGAATGGCATGGATTCTAAATGAAAACAAATAAGTTGGAATGAAATGAATAAATAAAACTTGATTTCACCAGAGGAGATTAGGCCTGTGTTGACTTAGCAGGTGAGCTGCAGGCAAAATGCTAAACAGCTGTGTCTGGCTGCAGTAAGAATGACCTCTTCACAGGCTTTTCCCCAGACTACCCGCTCACAGAGCTGTGGCTTTTACCAGCTTCAGTTCCTGCTTCATCTTAGCTGAGAAACTGTGGCAGAGAGTCATTTTCTGAAAGAGCTATAAAGGTGGCTGTGTAAATAATGTGAATATTATCATGTTATACCAAATGTAGACTCATCTCCATGTCTGCAACACTCTGCATTCTCCCAATTTCAAGACACAGAAGTGCACTGTTTAATGTACGAGGCAGAAATCGGCCGTCTCCATGTTTCAGCTTGTCGCCGTATAAATAAATTCTGTCTCCGTCACAAAAGGTGAGTTAAAAAAAGAGTGTGACTCGAGGATTTCATCCAGTTTTTCTCCACATTTGCGAGACGGGGGGTTGTGATTTGCCACACATTTCCCCCTCTGACTTATGTTGATACGTTTTGCTCATCAAAACAAATGTCATATTTGCAACCCTGGCATGAGCATGCAAAATTCAACTACTGTTTATGTGCAAGCGTGAGTTTTCTGAGGAGGAATGAACGCAGTGAAAAATAAATCTATCTATGTATCTAAACAATTTAATAGGTGTAGAGTTTTTACTGTTTTACCGTCTGTGTCGTTGTTGTGCATTGTTGGGTTTTCGGGGATGTCACCTTGTAGACGACTCAGCAAACTTTTAATTGAAAAATAAATCCATATGGTGAAAATAGCCATTAGTTAACTGCTCTGTGTGCTGCGTTGCTGAGCTTCAATTAAAAATCTTAACCATTTTGCACAAGAAAAGCAAGGCAACCAGACGGAGTGAGTGTTTTTTCTTTCAGAGCAGCTGTGAGACATGAAGGTGTTTCCTTGCCTTTGCTAAATGTGATGATGTGCAACTTTAAATTGGTTCCTTCTGCATCGTGAAGTCCTCCGCAGGTGCAAATCTGCACAGATATGTACACGTGAAGACGCTGAAATCAAGGTCGCGCATTAAAGCAGAGACCCGGGGATTTTGGGGTGTCTTGCAAAACTGCTGAGAGACAAGTTACAGTTCCAACACAGTGAATATGTATTAGAGAGAAAATGTGGTGTCTCAGCACTTGGCCAAGAAAATGTTGAGTCACTGGTGTTGATCAATAAGCCTCCAATCCTCCCACAGATGTTTGTGGTCATTCCAAGCTCTGGAGCATCTCTGAATGTAACTGACGTCTCTTTCAGCCAAAAAACTGCCAGAACAAACATGAGATCTCATGAAGGATTCAACTTTATCTTCCTGCATTAGCATCAGGATGAAAAATCCATATCCTGGATCCCACTACTGATGGAAATATGCAACATGACAGGATTTATCTTTTTTCTTCCTGAGTCTAATTAGCCAGAAGCTAATAAATAAATAAAGGCAAAATCTGGGCTGCAGCAGTAATCCAGTGAAAGAAAAAACATATTTTCAGTATGTTTGAAGTAAACACATAAAACTTTCAGCTCTTAAGCCTTAAAGCAATGATACACTGAGGTCGTACACAATATGCAGCAGTGATCACCAGAAAGATTGTGTGGATATAGAAGCTGCTTGTTTTAATTTACCAGCTAACGTTGAAGTTCAAACATCACAACACATGGATTTCCCTTTGAAATGATTTAGTGGTATTTCAACACGTAAAAGACTGTATCATATAAAAAAGCTGAAATTGTGCCGAGTCTCAACCAATAGGATTCAAGCCCTTCGTGCACTCACTTCGTGCAACACTGAGGGAGTTACGTTAGACGTTTCAAAGGGTTTTGCACGTTTAATATGTTCAGCCTCTGTGTTTTATGGAGCCTTTTTTATGGAAGGTAAAAGGACAAAGTGTTCTTCATCATTCAGTTTCAGTGCAGAAAAACCTAGACAGATAAATACTTGCACAAGGAAACCAACACGGGTATGACAGCATGGCTTTATATTTATATTTTTTTAGTGTTATTTCTATTTATAATTTATTCCTGTGTGAATTAAGAAAAGACAAGAAGAGCAGTGATGGATAATTAAGACATTATGGATGTCAAGTACACTTCTACTAACTAATAAACTAACTAACTTAGGTAACTCTGTTGTGTTTATTTCAGTGTTTTAAACTTTAACCAAAAACACCACAATTCTGTAGATACTGCTTTTTTACTACTAGTGAACAAATAGTCTAACTAGGCTGAGTATTTTTTTCTTCAGGTAAAAGACAAAAGTGATGACATGAAAACATTTCTGTATGTCACACAATGTTCCAGCCAGCATCAAAACGACAGTTCCGACCTATTCTGCTTGTGCACTCTGATGTAAAATCATCCAGTTTCACATGATCACATTTTTGCCTTCCTTCCTTCCTCATATTACATATTGTGAAATGTTGGTCTTTTTGTCAGCGAGGGAGCAGGGACATGCACTCACGATGCACTTTCTTTACTTTTCCTCCATTTAAAGCTCTCTGCCTCAATAATTCATCTCCATTCTTTGTTGCAACTAAAAGTCTGATGCACTCGGTGCTGGAAGTCTTAAGACATTTGCATGCGTAATTCTCTATGTGCGTAAATGTGCTCAAGTTTATAAGGGAGCCTGAATTCACGGTACTTTTCATTTTATTTCATTTTTTCAACGCATGAAACACAAAAGGAGATGGAGCCTGACTCCCCGAGACAGCTCTGGGTCTCCTCCATGACAAGGCTGTGATGGGGGTGGATCGAGTCAGATGTACTGAGGGATGAGGGGGAGTAAGAGGGAGCTGGGCGGGCAGAGATGGATGTGTATACTAGTAGGTGAGAGACACAGAGGCGGGGGCAGGGAGGAGCAGTCAGAGAGATGGAGGGATGAGGTGGAAAAGGAAGGAAGGAATACAGATTCACTGATGAATTATGCTGCAGCTGGGGAGCTGCTGTCCTCTGGTGTTTACATTTTTACAATGATCCATGAAACGGAAGGCACCATGGTGCACAAAAATCTCATGGTGCACAAAAATCTCCTACACTCTTGTCCCACAATTCAAAAACACACAGAAAAGCTCCAGCACTTTATGTATACAATTCCTAAAGATGAGGAAATGACTCCTGCTGTGAGGCTGCAGTACCACTGACAGAGACAGAGGGAGACAGAGAGCAGTAGCTACAGTGTTTATATCAATACCAAATATTGTATTCTATTAGATCGTATTAGATTAGGACCAGGTGTTGGTCTCCATAAGGACTACTGGTCCTGACAAGCTCAGTATTTTATTTTATTTTTTTACCAGAAATGGATCTAAAGAGTTGTGTAAGGCGCAGGGCAAGGTGATGTGAGTAAATGCTCTGGTACTATTGAGTCAAATATACGTCTGTACTAATTAGACTCATTAACCCTTCAGTTTACGACGGTGTACAGTTAACGATCGCTGCAGTTTCCTCTTCATCTGCAAAGATAACGGAACATGCTCGGAGGAAAGTTTGTTAGAGGAAGTTTGGAGGTTGGAAAGAATAGAAAAAATCTTTCTAGTGGTAATAAAAAAGATAGCTTGCACAAATGCAAATCTGTGCAGTTAAGAATTGTGCCTGCAGAATTGTGTAGACTCGCCCCCCCTCACCTTCAAGTGAGCTTTATCATGAAGAGAATACAATTCATGTATATCAAACAAAGTGTGTTTCTATGCAGCCATTTATCTGAAAGTGTTTTCACAAACAAAACTTAATGTTTGATGATTACTTCTCTGTTACTGCTGACAGTGATAATTGTGGTCATTGTTCTGAAACAGATTAAATAAGATAAGACCTTCAGAATCAGATGGCTTTGACTTTATTTATTTTTTCTTAATCTGGGTCTTGAATTTCCTCTCGACAGTGTATGTGCCAGGGGATTAATTACATTAGCTTCTTGTTGTCTTGTTATGTCTCTGTTAATGTTTGAGCTGCACCAAATGTGCTAATTATTGCTTGATTTGTTGGTTTGAACTGCAGCTGTTTACTGTGTGAAAACTGAACCTAACGCAACCTAATTAAAGTCTTTTTATCAAAACATGAATGTATTGTTTCAGCTAATTGGGCGACCAAGATGCCCAACAACGTGTTTGTACATCTGTACATGACACGGATCCCAAGCTCTAATATTTATCTAGGAACACTGGTTGCCCTTGGTCCTGAAAATAGAGAGAAAACAGAAGATGATGTTGTTCTGAAGCTCCTGTAAACTGCAAAGTCAGAGAGGCTTTTGAAAAACAACATACCCATGTTCATTAGCTTGTTTCTCTCTGATGGGTTAATGGAGTGAGAGAGCAGAGACGCTGCACGTGATAAACACACGCTATCTGCAATATTTTAGATTTAGTTTTAAGTCGTCTTGGTCGTACTTTCTATTTATTATCTCAGAAAGGAATAAAAGGTGCAGCGGTACGGGATAGAACTGAAAGCTTGAGCTGTGAATCTGCAGTACGGTGTTGTACGCACACACACACACGCAGGGAGAGAGAGAGATGCTGTTTTCTTCCTGCTTACTGACCTGTTTCAATAATTCAGAAGAGTGACTTGCAGGCTGGCAATGGGGCTTTACCCATAGACTCGTCTGACTGCTGTACACAGTCACACACACCCACAAACATAATGTTTGTTATGCTTGGCAGCATTGCATCTGTGCAGCTTTACACACACGCAAACAAGTCTCAGACATTTGATATCCCACACCGATCTGCCACCTGGTGAAATCAACAGAAATGCATCACTTTCATTTTCACTATTTTCATTTGAACAATGAGTCAATAACAGAGAGTTCTCTTTAAGAAACTCCAGTCAACTAAATCATATCAAAAAGGTAGAATATTGTATGTATGTATTAGATTAGAAACTAAAAGACTCATTAAGGCATTTGTGTTTGTTTAATGCTGCAAAGACAACACTGGTGTCAAATGTATGGGATTTTCTCATCAGAGAAGTTCTGACTCAGTAAAGCCACGGGCCTTCATCAAAATATCAGGGGAACGCATAGCCAGCAATCGCCTGGGGCCCTGAGCTGAGAGGGGCCCCCCCGAGAATATTGGAAGATGTCAGTCGCCAAAAACAAAACTTCTGTGAGAACTAATTTAAGGTTGGTGACGGCGTGTGTACAAGAGACTCCAACCACACCGTCGACGGAAAGCCATTAACTACTGTAGGCCAAGTAACGATAGCTGACGCTGGAACACCCGAATCTCAAATACTTTGTGATGTTTAGATGTGATGTGTGAGTATAAGTCACATGCAGTAAGTAATGCAGCAGTTTGACTGTTGCTCTTTAATTCATTTCTGTTTTTCTCATGAATATTAATGCATATAAGAAAGTCATAATTGGGTTTTATTAATAAATGCAAGTATTTGTTTTGATATGGACTCATATTTCAGTCAGTGGTTAAAGAGCATTGCTGCTGGGTCCCCACACACTAAAAACACTGAATTTCTCTTGCAGTGAATAAGAGTTATACAAATGTCAATTTGATTTGTGGCACTGAACCATAGACAGAACATCAGGACAGTATGTCCTCACTGAGACGACATGGACCATGAATAAATGATGTATGCAGAGTCTCTGTGAACGACCCATGCTAGGAACTCTAGCATTGAGAATAAACAAGCCATAATTAAGCAGGCTTCTTGCAGCTGTGCTCACCCGTTAAGACATTTCCCTTATTTTGGAGTTACATAAGATCCTGAATAATTGAAGGTAATTATTTTTAGGAAGACTTTTTGCTGTGGACCAATTTATGATTTCCATCTCACGTGGGGCTTCCTCAGAGCTTTCATCATCATCATCATCATCATCGGGAATCATATAAAGAGACAGTGGCATTTCACCCCGGGTACCTGATCTCATTAAAGGCTAAATGGACTCTTTAAAAGGTCCAGGCCAAAACTGAGTGAGTGCAGTCTCACCCTGGGGACTGAGGCTCATTAAACTGCACCAGTTGTCTAGAAATCCTCATGAAGCTCGAAAGTGACCCACAGTTTTGTGTAACGTGTCTGGTGCAGCTTTAATGCTCTGTACTGTTATAGCTTCCATCAAAATTTAATGCTCAGATTACTGAAAATAGATTTGTTGGCGACAGACTTGGCATTTGTGACAATTCTACAAGGACGGGAAAGTTTTATAATGAACGCTTGGCTGTGGTTTTGACAGGAGAGATGGATGAGATCAGGAAGATAAACTTTTATTTGATTTTTCTTTGTCTGTAAATATGGGCTGCAACAAAGTTTGCTGTGGAGTTACATAATAGCCTTGAACTAGGTTGTGCTGTGCAGGCAAGCACTTTCCACAGACAGTGATTAATTCATGAAATCAGCCATGAGGTAACTTGTGATATTCAGCTGCAATGCATCCTCACAAAGTGACAGCAGCAAACACACAATAGGTACAAGTCGTAACATGGGATCTTTTCATCATCGAAGTCACAAGTATCAAATAGTGTAATGTGCTTAAACTATTGACTGTTGCACTGTCATGTTTTTTTTGATTAAAAACACTCTTTTAAACTTTATTAAACAAAAGTGCCACTAAACTGATAACTTCAACAAAAGGTAATTAGAGTGAGACTTTAGCACTAGTGGTGTTCTGTCAATGAAACAGGTTTGAGGGTGTGGTTTAGAGCGGCGGCTTTAAATGGTACAAACACTTCACAAGAAGCATCTGGCAAAACAAAGAGCGCTCACCAAAGATCTATGACTAACAATGGTACATTTGGATGAAGCTGGTAAAGGCTACAGAGTAATCTCCATGAGTTTAAACGTAGTATAATTGTGTAGAGCATGTACGAGGTCAGTCACTGATGCTGGATGAGAAGGTCAGGGCTCTGTTCTCAAACTCTGAATAGTTTATACACTTTATGCACCGAGTCACACGATGGATAAACACAGAATCCCCAATGAGGAAAAACATTCAATAACAAATGAGTTGAAGGAATGATTCGTACTGGCTACAGCATCTGGGCACTCCCTAATGCTTCAGGGGAAATGTTTTATGGACTGATGAAACTAAGGTGACATTGTTTTGGGAGAGCACATAGTATTACATGTGGTGTAAAAAGAGCACTGCATCAACCTAACAGTGAAGTTACTGCCTCATCACTGAAGGAAAAATGAACTCACAAGTTTATCAGTCACGATGGACGATGACAAAGTAAATCCACTTCAACAACACAACATCTAATAGTGATGCTGTGGAATGACCTTAAAAAATCTTAAGAACAAGGCTGATCTAAAGCAGTAAAACAAACATACAGATATGAGTTCTCTGTGTGTTATTAACTAAAGCACAGTGTGTGATACATTCATACCAAACAATGGAACATTCCCAAGGGTTCACATAGTTTTATATATGACACTGTATACACTGGTGCTCATGCCCTTGCTTTAAGTGTGTAGTCCCGCACAGTAACACCAGTCAATAACTTTTGCTTCTCTTGACAGCGGAGCTGACAAAGTGGCATTAGTTTACCTCTGCATGACTCTGAGGCTTTTCTGCTTCCCCAAGGTCAACGTGAGAGTGACAAATGAACAGATCACCACCTTCATCAATCACTTCATATCACATCAGTCACTGTGTCCAGTTTGTTTGTCCAAGGTTTTAAACACCTGTGTCGTGCATCACCAGATTAATAATCTGTGTGTAAGATTTTGGAAAGTTAGATTTTCCGTTTGGGCTAAAAATGGAGAGCATGCAGTGTTTGTGCTGCTTTAGGCAGATTTAATTATAGCCCGACTGTGATAACGCTTCATGTGTGAAAGATCCTGCTGATACCGGACACTACCTCACTATTGATGTGAGAGCAATCTCAACTCTGCCATCTACGTGTCCCATCTCGCATCTATCTTTATCTCCTTCCGCCTCTCTCCTTCTTCACATTCATCCCCGTTGTATTTCTCGACACCACAGCCACCCCCATGCCCTCTCTTCATTTTCTTTTTTGCCATGTCCCGCTCACACTGCCTTCCACCTTTCTCTTTGCCCTCATTCTTTTCCTCCTTGCCTCGTTTTGATCCGTCCCCCTTCCCTCCACTGCCTCCCTCCATCCTGCTGGCTCAGCTCATACAGAAGCAGCCTTTGTTTCACCGGTGCCCTCTATGCTTTGAAGGAGGAGAGCTGAAAAGCGAGAGGGAAGAAGGGATGGGTCGAGGGGAGGAGTGAAACATGGATGGGTGAGAGAGGAGAATGGTAAAATCGGATAAAACGAAAAGAAAGCGTGGGAGGATGAAGATGAGTGAGGGGTAAAAGAAGGGCAGAGGGGTGCAGGGAGGGGGAGGAAGGAAGAGGGATATCTGTGGATCAATGGTCAGGGTTGTTCAAGTCATTGATACTAGAGTACATTTCCTGTGGGTTTGGGGGGATGTGCGCAGCTTTGCAGTCAGGAGAAACCTGTGCAACGTTCTCTGTGCTGTCAGACAAATACTGATTAATCATATTTAAACACTTTAAAGCTCCGGTGCATAACTTTAGCTGATTTTGTGAACAGAAACCGTGTAACATTATGTTTATGCCGCAACTTCCATCTAAAAACAGGCGCTGTTAAGCAATACTATCAAACCTGACTGAGGGAGCGTTTGTGTGTATACAGCAGCAGTGCAGGGGTGGGCGGGGACAAGAGGTGTTCATCTTATCATCATGCTTTACAGCTGGGTGCGTCTCTGTGTTTTCAGTTAAACTCTTTTAATTTCCATCTTTTGCTAAATGTTTGTTGTCGTTTTTTCTTCTTTATTTTCCTGCTCTACAGTGTGTGAGAACAGAACATTCAGCATCTGCACCCTTATCCATGATGTTATGGATGCGGTAACATGTGATTCGTGAAGCAGAGTGTTATCCACGTTTACATCGCTGAAGGTAAGGCCGTTTTTTAACGGCATCTCTTTTTTTGCCGAAGACACCGACGTCTGTTTAATCCGACGCGACAACCAGAAGGTGATTTGTTTATTTGTGACACTGATGGAAACAGTTTCTCTCTGCATCCAGTTTTTCTAAAGCACACATTATATTAGGAACTGTGGACTAAAGAATTCTGGACTGAAAACATTTTCTCTCCAGTGTCCTATTCAAGCATGTTTTTGTGGGCGTGTCCAAAAATGAGCCTCGATGACGCACCATAATTAGCATAACTCCTCCTCCTATAAAAACTTGCTGTGAGACTGCAGGTACAGCTGTTAGAGGACCATCACAGTCAGAGGTCAATGCATTTTCTGCTTACACCCGTGCGTGTGTGTGTGTGTGTGTGTGTGTGCTCGGCCTCAGCATTTCAGAGAGAGAGAGAATGCAGCTGAGTTTTACATGAACTGAAACTTAACTTCAAACACTTAGCGGCTTCTTTGATCATTCAAATTTGGTTAGCAAGACATTTTCCTGTGGGACGACAAAGTCAGAGGAGATATTCTCCACAGCTTTACACACAGTTTACCTGATACGTGACATTACATTAAGTCGAGGTGAAAGAAAACCTCGGATCAGACGCCGAGAAGCCAGGTCAGCTGTGTTTGGCCTTTTAGTGGAAATGGAGCTGCGTACCTGAGGCTACATCTCGAGTTGATCAGATTAGTGAGTGAGTAGTGTTAGAGTTACTAGGGCAACGCTAGCTTGTATTTCCTATGTAAGTACAAATGTAGAGTGGGACACAAGAACAAGAAGGTAGCATACTTTAAAAAACAGCTTTGTCTTGAGTAGTGCAGTATTAAATTCATTCTCATCCAAACTCCCTCTCACATCAGGCCTGTTTTTCAGCTGTGAGCTTGTCACCTTCAGATTGGCTTTCTCTGTCAGAGACCCACATCTAACCTCTTTACCTCCTGAGATGCTGCTGCTGATTCCCTTCCTCCCCCCCCGTGCCCTCTCTTTTCCCCTGTTCCCCGCCCTGTGCTCCCCTTCCCTCTCCTCAGCTGCTGTTAGATCAACACTTCCATCCTTGGTGAGTCCCTGCGGGACGTGGCTGAGTGCTGAACTCAGCTAGAAAGAAGCAGGAGGAGAGAAAAGAGGGAGAAAGGGTGGCGAGGAAGGAAAGAGGGAAGTGGAAGTGAGATCAATTAGACAAATATGGAGTGTGTGTGTGTGTGTGTGTGATCCATACAGTTGTAACGGCTCTGACCAGAACAAATGCCACACACATAATAAATAAAAAGTTTCAGAACTATAGTAAGACAATACTCGCCCTCAACATTCCCCTTGTAGAGGGATGGTTTGTTTTCACTCACTAGAGTAGTGTTTCTCTATCGTGGTCCTCTGGGATGTTTTAGATGTTTCCCTGCTCCATCACACCTGATCCAAGGTCAGCTCACTCTAAGAGCCTGATCATTCATCTGCATCAGGTGTGTTGGAGCAGGGGCAGCATCTAAAACATGCAGGGCAGTGAGTCGCACAGCACCACAATGATCCGGGAGCGCTGCATTTTCAGCAAAATATTGCACATTGTTGACACATATTATGGATTAAAATCTTTATTTTATAGCATTTAGTGCAGATTATCAGATAATGACATGTTGGATGTGACCTTGGTGGCTTGTTTTATCAGTTTTCATGGTTCCTTAACTTATTCTGCAGAAACATTAGAAACATTAGACTGTGTGTTATGAATCATAGAACACATTACATTTATTGACACAGAATATACTGAAGTTTACAGATTTTTCAGCTTCTTAAAGTAAAATGTGTAAATGTTTTGGTTTCTTTGCTCCTTAGAACAAATAAATCGTTAAAATCGAACATATCTGTAAAACCAGTGATTTATGCAATTATTTTTTCGTTTATGCCCTGAAGGCATCATCAGTTTTCATTTAGTTGAAAGTCAGAAGAGTAGATTTACTGGTATTATAAATGAATGTGTGATGGAGATTTTGAATAATACGATATGATCATTATTATCATCATTAGTAGTTGTAGTAATCGAGTGTATACAGTAAATATTGACTCATATTGATTCTTTATTTGCATCAGAATTTGTTTAATGTTGATTTCTACCAAACATTTTAAGATAAGTAACCATGTATTTACTGTATCCTGCTCTGATGTTCAGTATTTATCATTTGTGTGTTTAGCTTCAGCTGCTTTTCTCTCCTCTCTCAGTCATCAGGTGACAAACATGGAGTAGATTTGTTAGTTTCATTGTTTTTTTGTTTTTTTCTTTGCCTCGGGGAGAGAGTGAGAGAGCGTGAGATTCAGAGTCAGACAGGAAGAGTGATGAGCCATCAGACAGCAGCCCGTGTTAGTTTTATCATTTTAATGAACAAAGTACAGTTCACTCAGAGGCCTGTGCACTGTCAGGGGAATTGAACCCATAACCTGGGGCTCTGAAACATTTAATCTGCTAAAGTCAAAACTCCCCCTTTCATCTACACACCTCAGGATGGATGGTAGAAGAATGGGAGAGTGAACATCCACATTTTCCTATCTCCTTATCTTCTCTTTAGCATATTTCCTGTTGTTTCTCTCTTGCTCTTTTCTCATTTTACATTTACATCCCTTATATTCTATAGTTTTCCTAATTGTCTTCTTCTCCATTTCTATGGTGTCACTTAGGAAAGTGTGCACGAACACATCGTTCTCATCATCTTCTACTGCTTTGACCTCGCCAGTCCATCACAGAGACAAACATAGTGTTCGATTGCAACACAATATTTAGAACTGGCATTGCAGAATAACTGCTTTAAACACGGTTTAAGGTTGTTGTTGTTGTTGTTGTTGTTGTTATAGATATTTGATATTTTATATTACCTTGTTGTTGTTACAGTCCCCTCCCTGTAATTGTCCTATCATTGTCCTCCTTCTCACCACAATCCTCATCTGCTTATTGACTCCATAACCTCCTCATTACCTCCGTGTGTGTGTGTGTGTGTGTGTGTGTGTGTGTGTGTGTGTGTGTGTGTGTGTGTTGTTGTGCTCTCTATCCCACAGAGTTAAAAGACTCTGCATCTGGATCCCAGGGGACCTGCCGAGGGCGAGTCAGGCCCGGTCACCATGCTAAACTGCTTTGCTTCTGGCACTCATGGGACAATATGTTTGAGGAGGGAGAGGAGAGGAGAGGAGAGGAGAGGAGAGGAGAGATAAAAGAGACAAGGAAAGCAAAGGGAAGGGGATAATTCATACATGAGAGGAAATGCAAATACACAAGACATACAGCCTAAGGTAGTTACTTAGTCATCCTTAAAGCTCTCTCTCTCTCTTGCTCTCACTCAGTTGTTAGTCATGCTGAACACTTCACAGTGGTCTTTTACATTATTTCTTTGTTTCCCCCCGATGAGCAGCAGCAGCAGCAGCAGCAGCAGCAGCAGCAGCAGCAGCAGCAGCAGCAGCAGCAGCAGCAGGGAGGCACAGAAAGAGCTGCCCAATATAAACACATCCACTATTTGTATTTGCAAATACAAATGCAATTTACAGTCTGTGGTTGTCAAGCTTTGAGTCTGGGCCTGCATACACACACAGACACACACATTCTTCATGAATCGAGTACTTGGTTTGGTCCATAAAATGTTGAAAAATGTTCATCAGTGTTTACCAAAGGTGGGAATGATGACGTTCTTGAATGTCCACAAAACAAAATGATTCTTATTTCTGTGTGCAGTCAGCCGGAGTTGTACGATACGACTTGTTTCTCTTACTGTGACACAAACAACAAAGACAAAGCAAAAAGTAGCATAGTAGCCCCGGTTAGCACGGCGATCGTGTTTAAATGGTGTGTGTGTGTGTGTGTGGTGACATTCCATGTAAATTCATAAATTCTATAAACGTCTGTAACTTCCGTCTTCTCTTCCGGCCAAAATGCATCGACTTCTGGACGCAAGTGAATGTACAAAAGGATCCCGCGATGCGATTGATGCGATTCCTCCCACATTAGATAGAATTCCTGCTCATTTGGAGTTGTGTTATTCCTGCACGAGAATCCCCTCCTCTCCTCCATGTATTATTCCTTTTCTCTGCAGTGTAGGAAGTGAGCTCCTGCCTGAATCACCGTATGCACACAGTTCGACTTTGCTCTTTAAATTCCTCAGCTATTCTCCATGTTACGCTGTTGGTCTTTCACCATAGGCAGCAGCAGGAAATGGAGTGTGTGAAACAGGATGCGAGCGCAGCTATACTTGTTCAGTTTTTTATTGAAAAGCGACAGCCGGGTGGAAACCGCTGAGGGAAGACAAACAGAGACAGTGTGCTTTATGGACACAGGCAGAGGCTGGTTCCACGCTGTGCTCTTTATGCTTGTGATGACACTTTTTGTTTTGTTTAAAAAAAAGGAAAAAGTTATCAGGGGTATCAGAAAATGTTGATTGAAAAAACTCACAAAATATCAGGCAAAAGGTTTTTGTGTTTGTGTTCATTGTGTTTCCAGTTGTGTTGTATAGTTGAGTTATAGATATAATTGAAATGATGTTCTACTTCAGATCACAAACACAAATTAAAGCATGCCTCACACTAGAGGATCTTCAAAGGACACAACAGATAGTTAACTCAAATAGTTAGTTAATAGTGAGTATAGTCAACTTTTGTGTTTAGACTGAGATTACATGTTGAACTCGTTATAAAGTTTATCCTCCTCATCCTCCTCATCCTCCTCTGCCTCTGTCAGCAGTGTCACTCTCCCCGCTGTGTTTTCATACACTTCACACTCTATTGTTGTCATATATCAGCACTGTGAGCCTGTGTGTGCAACATTGTCTGTGTGATGGATGAGATTTACTATATACATATGTGTGTGTGTGTGTGTGTGTTACACTGCAAACAGGCTGGATTCATATTTATATCCTCTGAAGGGACTACACTATAGAAAATGTAGAGAAAAAGTTCTGTTACTACCAGATATAGACCCGCAAGTATAGATAAGCAAGTGAGCGGAGATGTAAAGATGTACATATGTACAAAATCATGACAGGGATTTGAATATTTAGCCTCCAACACTTGCCTTGGAGGTTAAATATTTCAATATTTAAACAGGCTTATGAGCTCAGAATGACACGGAATGCATGAGTTTATGTTTCAATCAGAGGGAAATGAACACGAATGGGTTTCGAACTGCGACAGCAACTCTTTGTTTTACACAGTGAATGTCATCCGATCAGAAGTCAACATTTTTAAATATAAAAAAAAACCACCTTTGGTTAAAATAAAAGATTCTTGATGTAATTCAGTGCCACTGTGTTTGGGAATCACACCCATGAATTCAGTAAATGTCGTCATACTCAGTTAAAAATGTATAAGGTTTGTCGTAAGTATCTCATGTGACTATACAGTGTATATAATGACTAGCCTGCTTAGATTGTGCCGACAGTATGATATTGTGCGTGTGACGTTACTGGCTCATGATTCCCTCCTGCACTGTTTTATGGAGCTGTTTCATTAGAGCACGTCAGATTTTCCACATTGATGTTGCCGTAGCTGCTCCCCTTTCTCTTTAAAACCCAATGTGTTCACTCCGACAGCTTGCAGATGCTGTTCTCCCTTCCCTCAAGCTAAATGTGTCTCGAGCAGCATGTTTGGCTCTTTCTCCTAGTGTTGCACTGTTGTGCACACGTTTTTTTCTCTCCCTCCCCTTTCTGATTTTTCCTCCTCTTCTTCCCACTGTTCTTTAATTGTCTCCCAGCGAGTGGTTTCACTCTCTTAACTTGTTCTGTCCTCACATTCTCTGCCTCGTTGTGCTGTTCACTTTGACGATAAAATCTTTCTCATCTCGTTCTTGCTACTGCTAAAGGTGGATACCGCAGTTCAGCCTGGATTATTTCATAAGCGAAAGAGTGTGTTGTGTCTGCGTTTAATACCTTATACTGAAAAATGTGTAAATGAGTTATTTAAAGTTACTGTGAGAGGTGAGCGACATAATGCTTTAAAAGCCATCACTCTGCAAATGTGAGAAATATGCAGATAACACTGTAGCTCGAGCCATATCCAGAGGTCCAGCTGCATTATGCTGCACCATCACTCACAGCCTCCTGGAAACTTACATAAAACGCCAGAAGAATCAAGGAGAGCCATTAATCCAGCCAGCTATGTTTTTGAACGAGGTTGTTCAAGGAGATTAAAAATGAAGGCAAATGAAAACACTCACTGTAGCCAGTCATAGTTTATACACTGTTCTTACCTGAAGGAATGACGGCTGACTCATGTATGTAGAGGTGTCAGAGGACAAGCTTCTCATTCACTTTGCCAAGAACGCCATCACCACCACGTTAGCCGTGGCCGACAGTGGTCTGCGAAGCTCAAATATCTACCTGCAGTGACCCAGTGTCACCGTCAAGCATTAAAACACCACATACATGTGTTTGCCTCAGATTCTTACAGAGTCATACTCAGACTTTTCAATAAATAAAACTAAACACAAGTATGCACACAACTAAAGTTACTATCTGGCAAACTTGATATTTAAATTAGTTTTATTTCCAAGGCCAAACATTAGAATACCGACAGCTGCCAACACAGATTCTGCTTTTTCTATTCATGATTAATCACTGAATGGCTGCACGTCCTGTAGAAAAGGACGTGATTGACAAACACAGAAGCAAAGGCACCGAAGGACAAACATGAAACAAATGAGGTCGGGTGTGTTCATGCTGCACTTCATCCCTGATTCCTCATCATTCTCTCTCTCGTTCTATCTTCATCCACCTGTCCCATGATGACTTTGTTAACTGCTGATGTATGTGGAACACTGACAGACAGGAAGTGCACTGTGGTTGTCCAAATATGGATGTATGACTGTAATCACTGGAGAAATATGTTGCCAACTCCCTTAGCAGGAAATGTGCTGCCCACACTGTGTGTGTGTGTGTGTGTGTGTGTGTGTGTGTGTGTGTGCAGCCCATAGTGTCATCTGAGCTGAAGGCTCATGGATGTCAATCAGTGCAAAAGAACACAACACAATCCGTACACATGCAATGCAACATTGGTTCTAACTTTAACAGTATAAATGTTCACAGGTCACTTTTATTCACTTTTCACAATTCAGTGAAGCAGAAGTGAACTGTTGACTCCAGAGCGCGACTTTTTGTCAAATGCTGTCTTCAGACTTTGACTCAGACTTCTCTCTTTTGCTTTTTGCAGTGTAGCAACTGTGCAACAACTTTGTAGATGTGTGTGTTTGTGTTGACTGACATATTTTGACATATTAGTGTGAACATTTTCTCACATTCTGTTTACAGTTTCTCATCTGGTCGGCAAGCAAAGCTGATGTTGTGGGCGGTTTGTTGATGATGCCGTGTTATATTCCGCTTACTCAGCAAAATAATGAGGAGAGACTACAGGTGTCGTCTTTATTTCTAACACTTATTCTAACAATATTCTCTCAGCTCAAACATAACTGTGTGAAGGCCAAGATAATGGCTGCAGTGAGACCAGCTCTAGATACTGAAGGCATGTTTGCACCAACGCACAGTTTTGGTCGATTGTCATGTAAAACTGTGAAGCTCAGAGGACAGAAGTTAGGCATGTTTATATTTAATCATTCTGATTACAAACTACAACTTCCCTGTTTATGTGGACGAAAACACAAGTACTCAAATTATAACATTTAATCAGAATAAACCATGTTGTCTGTTGATCTCACAAGAAAACAGTGTGGATTCATTCATATTTGTACTTTTGGTCATGTCATGTTTTACAGCATTAACAAAAACAGTGGAAATATGACACACACAATTTGCATGCTCATAAAATCCCCCAGCCTAATCTTAGTGCAGCTGGGGTGCATGGTTTAATATTAGACAGATCACACTGGATCTGTGGTCGTTAGTGTTTAAGCAGAACCACAGCCACGCTGCTGTCAGTAATGTATCACAGATGTTTGTTAAGTTACAGCTCGTGCACAGAAGAACACCTCCACCCTTCTTTGACATGTGCATATAGAACGTTAACTGCTTGATAAGACAGTGAGCCATATTTCATCATCTCAGACTCTGTAACATCACATGTGCACGTTAGCTCCATATGTTGAGCTGAAGAATGCTACAGTCTACCTGTCACCTTATTTTTCAACTGTGAACGATGTTTACGTCACACACAAGTGTTTTCTCATTCAAACAAATTCCCAGAGTGCCCCAGCTATTATGCATTTCATTTATTTAGATTTAATTTATTCTGAATTGAATAAAGTCTTTCATGCTTAGACCTAGAGTTAAAACACCCATCATTTGGTTATAATGTCAAGTTCTTCTTTTATTGTTCACTACGATGCACCTTTACTGCTTCCTGTCTACACCTCCAGGGCTCCCGTACCTTCCTTCCTGTCCCTGCATTGTTGCTATGCAGTGCCGAGGGTGTGGGGGAACATGCTGCTGTGCAATTGTTGTTTTTGTTTCCTTGTGTAAATGTAAGATTTCACTTATATAACCTTTCATACGAGAGTGTGTGTGTGTGTGTGTGCATTTTAAATATCTGACAGTGTGTGAGTGATTGGCCTTAGACTGGCCTGTCAGGCTGTGATTGGATGACAAATGGGAATGAGCTGCTTCTGCTTATAAATAGCAGGAATTGTGCTTGTGACTCAGACACAGAGAATGTGTTTGTGTCCAAACCTCTGCCTCACATGTGGTCCGCTGTAATGCAATTACCCACGTCTTGAGAGACTCTTGTGGGTCAGTCCACATTCATACTGATTATGAATCTCAGTGACGGGGGTGTTCTCGCACCGACAGAGAACACAGTGTTCTTCTGCAGTGAGGAAAATCCAACAGAAACGTAGACTTCTGCCTCCTGACATCCCTGTGCGTGACATGAGCTGTACATTCAGCACCATGGAGAGCTCTTCCCTGCTACGACACAGCATCAACAGCTTTCACATTTAGAACTCATAGCATGGTTGTGACTCTGGAGCAGTTACTTTCATTTAAGTATGTTAACGTACTAATGTGTACTACTACAAGTACACACAACTGCAGTATCTCTCTCTAACCTACTAGCAGACAAACGTAACATAGCACACATGCGTCCATCCTTTGCAAACACTGACAAACAGAAAATGGTGACATACATCATGCATAACCATGACACCAGGGGATTCATTTCAAACCAACCTCTCCACGTCATCCAGTTTTGTTTTTCCAAATCGTTTAGTCTCAGTTTAGCAGCTCGGAGTCCTTTGTTGTAATATTTTGAATATGAACCATGAGTGTGCAGTAAAACTGATTGATGAGCATGGCCATCAGAACATAAAGACACTCAACCCAATCACATGTCATTACAGCTCAAGAACCAGGTTAAGCCTGTAGCAAGATTTTAATGATCTTTTTTGCATTATCTTTCAAAATTGTTTTTCGACTCTCCTTCAACACGACAGGTCACACTTTCTCATGGACTTTGTGGAAAACAAAACAGGCAAATATGCTTTTCTGAGCCATTGTTTCTTTTTCTAAATGTTGTTGTTTTGCACACAGCCTCTCTTTGTTGCTCTTGCCTTTGATTGTGTTTGATTGCAAGTCCAGAGGAAATGCTACATACAATAAGAGCAGCTGTTCAGTTGAGCACACCCTAACACAAGGAGGAGGAGGCTATATGACTGGTAGTGTCTTACACTGGCAAATAAATGGCATTTGATTTAAAGACACGGCACAGGTAATGTCTGCTTTAGGGACGTGAAGTGTTGACCTGGACCACACACACCACACCCCTGTTCATTTTAAGGACTATATTGTTATTGCTATGACACAACTGTACACAAGAAACTCTCCCTTACTTGCCATAACTTTATTTTTTGTGATCCATTAAATTTGGTATCATTCTCTCTCTCTCACACACACACTGTGTAAATAATAAAAGAGTGTACTCATGTGTGGATCAGTGTAAATTATTCAATCCAGCACACATGCTGACGAATACACGTATCCCCATGTGACGCACTGCCCACACGCTACAGTCTCCCTGTCTCCATCTGTCCGCTCTCTCACTTCTTGTATTCTCTATTGTGTTTTCCCTTTTTTTAATTGAGCACTTAAGTTGATTATTACAGGGTTAAGACTTTTTTCAGGAAGTAAACATCCCTTCAAACCCTGTGATCAGTTACCATAGTCAGTGACAAATGTGTCTAATCACCACAAATGCCACAAAGTTGGAAGCATAGCATTCTTCATTGGAGAGAAGAGGCTTGAAACACCTGAATTCAATACTGAACAGGTGTGTCCAAATACTTTTGTCCATTCAGTGTATCAATAAAAACTATAGTATAATTTAAAAGTGAGCAGCCAACTCTCGTTGTGTTTCTAAGTACATGTATATCACGTGTCGCTACAGGAACCTCGTGCTAAAGTGAGATGACTGGCTGCACATCTGCCCCCTGCCCCCTGCACTGCTGCTGTATACGCACAAATGCACCCTCAGTCGGGTCAGAGAGTATTGCATAACAGAGACCAAACAACATAAAAAGTCACTAAAAGTTAATCAATGCAGCTTTAACGTCAAAATCCATTCTCATTTAAAAACAGATTATTTATTCATCATATATACATGAATATAAATATATATATATATATATATAGAGAGAGAGAGAGAGAGAGACAGAGAGATGTTCTGCTGTGTGTCTTATTACATTAGACTCAATTAACTACTGCACAATTACAAAGATAGCATCCTGACAGGAAGAGAAAGACAGTCTAAATGTTTCCAGTCTTCCTGCACAGGCTGTAAAACCTGTCTAATGAAGATGGGCCAGGTTGAGTTGGTGTTTTCTTTGTTCAATTATTTTTTTTTATCAGAAATGAAAGAGGAGAGAGAAAAATTAGGTGCGAATGAATAAATGAAAGGGACATTTGTAATCTGCCTCCTTGATGCTGGAGTCGATGCTGAGCTCTGACTATTGACAAACCTGCCAATTGTGTGCTCTGACAGACACACACACTCCAACATGTGCACACAAGCGCACACACACACTCACCAATGGCTTTTAAGTCAATTACGCCCTGTATTTTACAACATAATGACTATACATTAAAAAATAATGGCAGTAATTATTGAGTCAGGAGCAAATTAGAAAAAGGCAACATCCCCGGGATCTTTGATATGGTTGGAAAAACAAGGGGATATGTAATTAAAAAAAAGTTTTCCATCAGTAATGGCTGCTAATTTAAAGCTTAGGGTATCTCGTGTAAAACGGTGGAAATAACACACTATACTGAGCAGTAACTGAAATATACAGTGGAATTCTAAACTTAAACCATTGGTCATATGTATACAAAAGTGGACATAATCCTATAGTTTATGAATATCCACCAGGAGACGATACCATGAAGAACTGTATGAAAACAACTCTTCTTTAATTGATTTACAACGTCAGAAATCTTTTTTCCTGATGAGTTAATGATCTAAATCTCTAGTTTCAGGTGTTGTTGTTTTTTGTAAAGTGTGTTCTCATTTAGAGAGCATATATGAGTGTGATTGACAGCTGACGTCTGTGAAACACTCACACTGTTTGTTTTGCACTTTGCACTAGACTACATCTCCTAATGTACGGTCTATGGTCGTGAAGGTTGTGTCCTCAGCATAATTCCAGCAGACAGTCAGGTAGGATCTCTATGAGACATTAGTGGCGTCGCATATCATCGCTTGGACAACTCCTTGTTTTCATTGCAGCTAAAGATAGACAAGTAATATACATAAATGGCACAAGTGGACTTGTGGGAATAAGGTGGTTAGACTGTGATGCAACATTGTGAACATTTAATGTGAAGTATTCCCACATGTAGCAGCAGTGACGGTGGAAGAAAAGGTAACTGCCTATATATTTTCAAAATGACCCAATGAGGACGACAGTTAAATTGTTTTCCGCGTTAATAAGACAATTTAGAGTTGAATATGCATCAGTTACAACAAGCTTTTGGTATAGTTTCATATTCACACATTGCTCAAAGACCGTGGCCCTCGTCTGTGCAAATTAAATGTCTGGCAGGATCCTCTTTCAAGTGGAAAACTAGTTTGACAAAAATAGAACACTGAAGTAATTCACATTCAACATAGCAGTCAGAACTACAGGGGCTGTTGGGGATTGTCTGGTATGCATGTTAGCTTTTTGATTGCTTCTGCACTAACACGGAAAAAGTCGATAGCCGAGATGTGAGTGGCAAAGCGGTGGGCGAGGGAGGAGGAAGAAGAAGTCATTTGCTTCTCCTGTAAGAAATATCCTTTTGACTGAGATTCTCCACGCTCTGGTTTCCCCGTGAGAACGTTCCTGTTTTATTTATAATTGTTTAGAAAATGAAAGATGGCTGCTCCATGATTATCATTTCAACTGCGATGCATCTCTCCCTCGCGCACTGCCTGGCGTCTCCTGGCGTCTCCTGGCGTCTCCTCGCGTCTCCTCTGTCTGTGCAGCACAGAGCTGGAGACAAAGATTTATGCTTCCACATTCCCTCGGGCTCTTTTCTTCCACCCAACACAAATGCACATATCAAGTAACAATGTGTCATTACAGGCTAATGCCGATATGTTTGCCATGACCTCTAACAATGCTTTGCCCCACAGTCTAACAACATTTACACATCTACATACAAATACCACCTAAACAAGATGCATGTGTGTGTGTGTGTGTGTGTGTGTCCTAAGAAGAACAGCTGTGCAAACCTGATCTCTGTACTCAGACTTTTAAGCCTCCAAAATCACCATGTAGCCGACACATGTTGACATTTAGCACAGACATCACAGGCGTCACCTGCAACCAGGCTCCTCCTCCTGGATGATACCGGCTGTCAATCACACTGGTGTCCACTCACATCCCTGTTTCCTTCTAAAGTGAAACATCAATGACAACATTGACATCAGTGGAGTCGCCCTCTTGTCGGGAACACGGAGTCCATTTATCACACACAGACCTTGTCAGGACTAGTGAAGACCAAAGTCTGGTGTGGTATTTAAATAAATGTCTCCAAGATAATTGTTTGTGTGTGTTTGCTATAAACACCACTTCTGAGGTCCTGTTCATGGTTAAAGGTGCAGTTGGGCTTTTTACGCTTTACTGAAGTCACTGCAGTGTCCTAACAAGGATAACCACCCAAACCTGTGTTTGTGTGTGTAATCTTATGTAAGCACGCTGCCTCCTCTAGCCTGGAGGATAATGATGGAGAGCGTTTGTCATCCTCCCACTTTTCTCTCTCTCTCTCTTTCCCGCTCTCTATCTTCATCCATTCAAATCGAATGTGCTTTGTTGGCAAAGCAGAGACACTTCCAGGCGAACACAGCCGTGCCAACATGCACAAATTCCTAACTGATTCTGAATTTCAAATGCATATCAACATGGATGTACGCTGTGGGTTGATTCCTCAGTGTGACACACTGTGAGCTGCCGCTCCTCCACACACTCGTGCAGGACTGCAGAGTGGAGGCGAGTGAATGCTCCCTCAGGCACTTCCTCCTTACAGCCACTAGGAGAGATCGAGGCGAGGTGTAAGTGAATGTATGATTAACATGCACAAAAACAATGAGATTTATTACTCCCTGTTACACTATTTTCAGATGAATCAAATATAAAGTGATGTCTGAAACTGTAAAGCTTTCAGCTCTCAGAGGAAGTGGTCCATCTCAGTGAAAAGTCAATGTTTGTGTGTCCATTAAGCATCCTCTCAAGAGCACTTAGTCTTATTTAGAGAGGCAACTTGTAAGCGCTGCGGTGTCAATTTTCCCAAACTGACCAATCACAGATGAGGAGGAGCAAGTTAACCTGGTTGATGACAACGATGATGATGATGATGATGACAAGAAGTAGTTGCAGTAGATGTAGTCGTAGTATTTCGAGAACACAAGACTACAACGTGAGTGAGCTGTACTCTCGACATAAAGCACACGATAGTTTTATGGAGATTTATGGAAATGTTCAGATGACAGTTGTACACGAGCACTTCAGGCAGAGACTAACATTCAGCAGACAGTCAGATATTTTCATAGAGACTTGGATTGTGGTGTTATGTGTGCCCAATAAAGATTCTGCTGCAGTGCTCTGCTGCTGTAGCCCATCTGCTTCACAGTTTGACATTCTGAGTTACCGCTGCCTTTTTATCATTTCAAACTAGTCTGGCCACTTTGACCTCCTGCACCAACAAAGCCTTTCTGCCCAAAACAAACTGCCACTCACTGGATATTTTCTCTTGTTTGGACCATTCTCTGTAAACCCTAGAGATGCTGGCACAAAGTAAATCTTTATTTGAAATAATCAAAGCAGTTAGCCTGGATCAGCGTCATCTACATATGTCTGGTTCAAAATCTCTTAAATTACATTCATTCACTTAGAGCTTCAGCAGGTCATCTTGACCATGTCCACATGTCTAAATGCACTGAGTTTGAAGAAGTGAACCTGTGAGGAAGCTACTCATTAACTAAAATGGCATGATTCACACAGCTCCATAATAATAATAAGAACATAATAAGGGTCATATTTGTGCTACCATGTCCAATTAGAACCCTTTCAAGGCTACCTGGGTACTAAGTGGTTACTAAATGGGCTTGAAGTGGACAGATTATCGTCTTATTTGGTTTCAGTAACATGTGAGCAAACATGGGCGGGGCCACCATGGTATTGTCATAATATTGTCATATAACCCTTATGATGAATGGACATGCTGGCTGTGCAAAATGAGCTGTGTGGCATTTCCATTCTGTTGTTGTTTTGTAACATGTATGATCTAAATATGTAAAACAGAAGATTCACAAAAACTAATCAATCTAAATAACCTGCACCTCAGTGAGGAATTCCAGGCACCATTTAGGCCTATGTAGCATCTATCGTGCTATTGCCCGATGCTTCATTACTCCACTGAGTAATCCACTGATACATACATATATACATCAGGAAGATAAAGGAAGGATAAGAAGATACAAGGAAAAGGAATTCTGGAAGAGTACAGATGTCTTAACAGATGTCTTTTATGTAGAGTAGTTTGTGTTTAAACTCAGTCTATGCTCGGGCCGCTAATAGAGGCGTCTCAAAAGTTTGCTTTTTTGACACTTGAATGGAAACATCGTCTCCTTCTCTCTCTGTCTGCCAGTCTTATGTGATCTCTGTTCTTCACTACTGTATTTCAGTCCATTACTGTCACTATCTGTCTTCTCATAAATTCTAATATAAAAGAGCCTGACCCAATTTAGACAGCTTAAATAAAATATTCATCCGCCCCGTCTCACTTCATGATTAATACGTTTTTTTACACCCCAGAGAGACCGTTATGAAAATATACCTTGTGTGTGTGTGTGTGTGTGTCTGTCGACTTTTATTCTCTGGTTCTATTTTTAGTCACCTCAGTTGAGCCATCTTTTAACTTGTTACATTTTCATTAATTTTCTCAAATCTCATTTCCATAAGTTCAGTAGTTTTGTGTGATTATCAACTATTCTATACTGTTGTACTCTCAAACAGAGTAATGCCAAGATCTGTTGATATACAGAGAAACCTGACAATTACTACAGTACAAATCTATCTAACCACAGTGGAGAGAGAGAACTAATCTATTGGAACAGAGCAGATGGAAAGTAGAGTATACGTAATATGTATTGGTGACCTTTACAACCTTGATCAGAGTTTGTAATTCTAGAATAATCATGGAGCCAATGCTTTCCATATCTGTCCAATATTACTATTCATATACTACTGAAGTGAGAGATGTTGTGAGGGTGTGAATGTGTCAATAAACATGGGTTCAGCCTCAAAGGGGCAAAAGAAGCAAAATGTGAAAAGGAATTGTGAACAATGTAATACTTAAACCCTAACCCTTCACTTGTTTAGTTATTGTTCACGTTTTACTACATTCATTTAACATACGCACACTAATAACTTTGTTGGGTACACATTACACCTGTTCAACTGCAAAGTAACACAAATATCTAACCATCCAATCACATGGCAGCAACTCTGGGCATTTAGTCATGTAGACATGAGACTAGATATGAAAATGGATCATCATCCTCTGACTGCAGAACCCCCTACGGACGAGAATCACTGCTTAACCGCTGTCAGTAACCAAATGTCAGTCACATGTGATCTGCTTTGTATTTTTCCTCAAAACTGGGACATGATTTATAAAACTGACGCCACGTTCTTTTGAAAAAGATGTAAAAGTAGTGAATGAGACATTAACGCCTCAGGAAAATGTTTGCAGATCATTTTCCCACTGACTTCCATTCAAATCACCCCCCCGGTGATTGAATGACTTTGAAATTGCCATAGCCATGATTGGGTGTGGCATTTTAAGAACAGCTGATGTGCAGGGAATCCCCTACACCAACAACCATCTCTAGGGTAAAAACAGAAGCGTCCAAAAACTAGAAAACCTCCACTCAGTGGCAGTTCTCTGTGGGGAAAATGCATTTTTGAAGCAGATGTCAGAGGAGAATGTGCAGGCTGGTTTGAAATAACCACAAGTTACAACCAAGGTATATACACAAGCATCTCTGAGGGCACAATATGCTGATCCTTGAAGCAGATGGGCTACACCAGGTGCCACTCCTGACACTTTATTAGATGCTCCGTGTATGCATAACGTAGTAGAGTAAACAGTATCTCATGGTTATGTGTCTGGCATATGAATGCGTCTCTGGGCTGTTTGGATAATGGAGTAAAAACACATCTTTTTTTTTCATCAGGGTCAAACTATTTATTTTTCAGAGTGGAGGAGGAAACATCTGGAGCAGAGTAGCATGAGTTAAGATGTGAAAGCTCTGGCTCTTGTTCAGTGTGGTCTCGTGGAAGACACCGTTGCCCCGTGCAGCCGACACATCTTGAGGCACTTTCACACCTATTTGCTCTGCAGCAGTCACTGAAACCCTACAGCTGTTTGTTTTGGTGTAGGAGAGAAGTGTAATCACAGCGAAACCTCGCTGAGAGGCTGTTTGCAACTACATCTATAAGCAGGAGCTCGGAGCTTTGTTTGGATGGCAAAATGTAATCATGTGCAGCTGCGGAAAACAATAACACAACTGTTTACAGTACAACTTAGTAAATGTATGTAGTGTGGTGATCATTTCACTACTACTACCATACTATTTGAACGCACCTGTTCTCATTGTTCAGTTGTTGTTTTCATTTCTTAACTGTCATTGGCCTTTTAGTGTTGATGGGATTCTCTCCATGCTCCTTGTCACATGCAGTAATAACCATTTGTTTGCTCAAGATAAAACACTTGCAACCCTGACAGGGAAAACCAGCACCTTAGTGCTGATTACAGTGTGTAGTATGAACTGCTTTGTATCTCAGAAAAGATGGAATATCTACTTCAATGACACCTAACAGCCCTTGATCTCCCATAAAACAATGAGCGGAGAAATACGTCAGATACTCTTGAGCGTCACTGATAAACGCACTCATGCGCCTCGTGAGGGATAGTGATAGCAACATTACGACTTTGAGATTGTCTTGTGAATATGATATCATCTGATAGCCGGTGATGGATGCACTCTGGCGTGTTGTGAACAGCGCTGTGATGTAATGGTGCGGAAATAGTTTTGTCGACCAGATATTACACAGCACCATCATGAATCAGGCACTTAAAGCACCACTGTCAGATCTCTTATTACACATCTTCCTTCTTCCTTTACTCCTTCTCTCAAATGTACTGTTTATACGTACACAATATTTGCATCTGTGTTTAGGTGTCGGATGCATACGTTGTCTCATTCCACTGCTATCAGACTGACCTTGGTCTTATATTCCTGGCAGCGCTTGAAATCAGTCTGTCTTTATCTGCCTTTGATTGGATTGATTTCATCCATTTGAGGAGTTAGTGATGGAGAGTGGGAGGCAGGTGAAGGGAGGGACGCGGTGCAAACACAGGTGTGCTAAATGACCCCCAGCTCAGTGGGAGTAAAGTGCAGGGATTGTAATTGACTATTGAACCCAAACATCTACCGAGGTGAATGGTGATTATCCAGCACAGGTCAGTGTAAGAGACCTTTTCGCTGTTCCACCGACCTGACTGAAAACCAACTGTTTCAATACTTTTATCAAATGGCCTACACTTAAAGCTCCAGTGGAGAACGTCTATCACCCCCTGTGGACGTCTGGAGTAATGACCAGAACACTGAGGTCATGAGAGACCTGCTCCACAGTCACACACACACTGACAATGGGTTGTTGTTGTTCTTATTCTTCGTCAGTAAATTGCACATTTGATTATTTGATGTTTTTGTCTGTAACCTCGTTGCTCTTTGTTGGTTTAGGGTTAGGGTTGTTGGAGCAGTGTAGTAAAGGTTGCCAGTTCAACTCCCTACCACTCACAGCCTTAGTACCTCGTTACCTCGTAGTACCCTTTGGTTTCCCAGAGAAATTATGCAGGTTGACTTTATTTTGTATTCCTTTTTATCTGGTCAGCGCTTGAAATGTGCAATGCAAATAACATTATTATTATCATTCCTACACACAGAGAATACATTAGGATTTTGATATAAATGCAACGCACCGATGTAGATGAGAGTCAAGTCTTTGTGTTTTCTCCATATGTGTGTGTGTGTTTGCATTAGTGGGAGCTTGCACTGTGTCCATGATGAGTGTGTGGGTCCTCAGTGCAGTGGTCTCAAAGTGAACTAATTGAATAAAGAGTAATTGTGATCTATTTAGGCAGCTGCTGACCCCCGCTGTTTGAATGGCTAAAGCCATTAGCTTATGCATGAGGTTTGCTCGACTGGACACAGAAAAACAAGGCCAAAGAGTGGAAGAACAGGAGAACAGGAAGGCAGCGGATTTGTTAAGTGGCGCTGGTACAAACAACCAACATACCTCCAAGTGCAGGGGAGCATATAAACTATTAATTCATTTGAGAAACTGAAAATAAACAGCCGCTAAAAGGTTTTCCAAGAGTAACAGCCTATGAAGTCCAGGTTTACAAAACATGATTTAATAGAATGTCCGTCCAAGTCACCAGGATTTATATGTTGCTCAAGTACAACATGAACATTTTTCAATACAAGTGACACTTTTGCTTGGAAATGATGGCGTTAACACGCATTTCCTGAATGACATTCAAATCACATAAGTCACATAAACGCTGCTCTTCAGGGATAACTTTACATCAACATAAAAGCTGAATTTCATTAAATCAAAGAATTTCAGAAACTCTCACTGCGTCTGCATCTCTTCAGTAGTTGAGTTTGTTTTATTTATTTTGTTTGTTTATTTCAGAATTGATTCACAGTTTTTATGATTGAATACAATTGAATATATTCAGAAATATGTGTTAGTCATTTTTATAACTGACGGTAAAAGAAGTAAAAAAGGACAAAAGAAACTGACTGAACTGTGTTTTTTGCTCAAGGCTATGAAATAAATCTTGTGCTGAATGAACTCTGAACCTCAACTCTTAAGAAAACAAATTCACCCAAGCAGGTGTTGTTTTGTTTGAACCACAATATTACTTTTAGTTTTTATTAAAGGGATGTTTCAGACTCAAACAAGGTTATTGAAATCAAATCCTGTAAATATTCTGCTGCCATATAATCCTTGTTTTTATTTAAAAAGGACAAATAAAATAACATGCGTGAATTTAAATCTATGCAACAACGTGCAGTCAGTCACAATCGTGAGAATATATTCAAAAATCATCATTATGAAAAATGATCTTAATGAAACAGACAAATGAAATGACTGAGACATGCTTTAAAATGAACTCGTATAACTATACCAGCAACAAGCAGGAATTTAATAAACGAAGGAGAATTATGCATGAGCTTTTGTGTTTGCACTACAATTATAATATATAGAAAGCAATGATGTGTGACAGAAAGACATACTGTTATGAAATCTAATGCAATTATTGAATATTATCCAGCATGGATTTAGTTGTATTTTGCTCCGAGACAAACTCATTTTTTGTGTTTCCGTTCAGTTCCTTGGCACCAGAGTAAAATGGTACAGTACTGGACCGGCTCCACCCACAACGGTCAACTTACTGAACAATGTCACTCCCTTGTCATCTCTGCCGTCTATTCTCATACAAAGCTTCCCACACACCAAGTAACGGGACTAGTACTGTTCCAAATAGAACCATACCATGATGGAAACACTTAGTCAAAGAGCCCCGAGAGCAAAAACCACAATGTACCCCCACACGGGGGGGTGAGTCTAAATATCGATCACGTCCAACACATGGATTTTATGCACTTTGTTCTCGATGCTGTGAATAAATCGAGAAGTCCTGACATATTGTTTTCTTCAGTTAGACAGATACTCGTCACGTATCCTGTGATTTCCACCGATTACTGACCGGGGGGAACGCCAACCACATTCAGATCTAGTAAAAGTTTATCATGACTAACATATACATTTTGTTTCATTTTAATTTTCTATTCTATCACACTGTACATGATAAACCACTGTAACTCTCGTAACATCTGCTGATTTTTCTTTACCAAACACAGCAATGTGCATGAACAGATGATGGTATTTAAACCAACGGGAATTTAAATCTGTCTTAACATGAAAGCAAAGCTAAGATAACGACAGAACAACAGAGGTTATTGGATTAAGTGCATTGCCCACACAAAGACGATAGAAAACTCATTCTGCTTGCTCTTAATGCTCAACTGTGTGGTTTGCAGTCAAACACATCAGCCCTAACATATCACTGGGTAACTGGATGTGTATTAAGTGTAAAAAGGCTAATTGGCAGCAACAATATCTTCAATCACAGCTTCTTGGCAGCTTCAAAAGGCCTTGAATGCAAAAGCTAATCCAAGCGCTCTCTTTTTAACTGCCACGTCGTTCCACCTGTTATCCACCTTGAGATTTGAATGTAGCCTCACATCAGTTTCAGTATATGGAGTGTGTGGAGAATCCATTGGAGCTGCCCAAGGAGCCAGTTAGCAGTTGATCGCTGAGCGAGCTGGGGTGATGAGAACGTGCAGGGAACTGTGGTGTCAGCGTGGACGGCTTTCAAAGACACGGATAAAACTGGCTCAATCTTATTTTACACAAAACAGAGCTTAAATGTGTCGTCCTTACCCATAATCCCTTTGATTGATTCAACGGTCTGTATCAAACTCTTTTTTAAAGTCCTCATGAGAGCAAGTAGCTTCATGTAAATGTATTTTTGTATCTCGTCACCATATTGACTGGCATTGACTGCCAGATTGATTCATAGGAGCCAATAGCATTGAATGGCATGAATGACAAAGTAAAGGAGGTCTCTTTGCCACCAGGAAGAGGATGACGAGGATGAAAGGCCATGCATGTTCAGTGATTCAGGGGAGCTGCTGTACATCACGATATGATACGTGATACATGATACGTGATACTCACTATATTGCAATCAAACAGAGATACATCACGATATCTGTCTAACTGAAGAAAACAAAACGTCATAAAGTCTATGTATTGAACGTGGATGGAGCATCTCTTCATGTAGCTTTCTCCATCATTAGCCTGCTAGTAAACTCCCAGGTAACTTCCTCCCAAGATTCCATGTCAATGACTTGGTAATCTATTTCAGTTGTCAGAGACAAACATATTCTCTGACATAATGAACATGAAATGCAGTTTTAGTGTGAAGTATAAGTGTGACAGCGCGACATTGTCATCATCTGTCCGACCCCGTCTCCTCTCGTTAAATGAAATTCATCCATCTCCATCCTTTTTCCATTCACACCTCAGCACTCATTTTAATTAGCTCCCTCTCTGATTCCTCCTTCTCCCTCTCTGATAATTCTCCGCCGTCTCCTTTCCCATTTCTCTGTCTCTCTCACTCGTTCCTTCTCATTACAGTCATTTCACAGGCTGATTAATGAGCCGATATCTGCTTTCATGTCACAAGGGTCACAAACACTCTCTCCCTCTTCTTCCTTTTCTTTTCTTTCCATGTAGCACACGTGTGTGTGTGTGTGTGTGTGAGTCATCTGGTGCTGCAGCGTCTTTCTGCTCCTCTTTATTTGCACTCGCATCGAGAGAGAAATAAAAACATGGCTTGTGTGGCGTTCAATGGAGGATTTCAGCCTTGTAATTACACAGTGGATGGACAGAGACAGCAGAGGGAGGAGACCGGTTCACGTGGCACATGTGAATATGTATCAGCAGTGTCCATGACTCAAACTGACACTGAATTGATTTCAGAACACTTTTCTTTGATTGTCACTGCACAGTCATCAGGGTGGCGGGGGTGGAGAAGTGTGTTTCCAGTTTGGATTCATTGATTGTGATCATGTAACTCACCACACAACAATAATAATAATAAACACATTCCAATGATTAACTACACATTTTTCTATCAATGACCCACAGACAGGACAGGGGACAGGGGACCAGTTTGATCACATGTGATCATATTGGTGTCATTATAGGTTCAACGTGTAGCCAGAAGTAACTAGTCTATTTGGGGACAATACAAAGGGAATAAAAGTAAAAGATGGACACAAACAGTAAATGTGTGTGCATGGAGGACCAGAACAGGAAGGACATTCTTTAAAAGTCTTCTGCTCCCTTCAAGTGGAACTTGTGAACTTGAAATTCCAACATGAAAAGTCGCGTACGGGACAACCTGAACTCGGAGTTAACAGGTCGTGAAAATGACGGGTTAGCGTTCGAGGCTTGCGGCCAAAAGCATGACCTCTCCGCAGAGGTAATGACCGCTCAGCTAACAGCAGCTAATTAGCAGTTGTTAGTTCATTCACTAATAATCAACTTTTCATTTTACTAAAAATGCTAATGCAGCTCTTTTCACTGTCCTCTGCAGCTCGTCTTTTTATGTGATGCAGAGACGAGGGAAAGTTCCCTGGGGTTAAACTCTCATGTTCTCACTGTGTGTGTGTGTGTGTACTTGTATGTGTTACCTCTTCAGGATCCTAATGAGGTGGAACCTCTGGTCAAGCAGTATCCCGAGAAGAATAGCTGCACAAACCTCTGTGTGTGTGTGTGTGTGTGTGAAAAGGGAGGGAGGGAGGAGAGAGAGAGAGAGAGAGAGAGAGAGCGAGATCCCTTTAAAACCGATTCTCCAACGTCCTTCAAACCTCAATCACGGTTGTCATTAACGAGCATTTCCACACCCCCTGTATCATCTTCTCTCTCTCTCCCCTAATTATCTACAAGCACTGCTTACTAATGGTGAATATAGTTGTGTGTGCATGCTTGTGGATGCTGATGGGCAATGTCTAATAAGTCTAATAATCTCCAATGGTTTCATTAGTGATATTTGAAAGTTGCTGGTGTGACCTGTGGGCTCACTCATGTAATGTTTTCTAATCACATTCACTGCAAGTTGCCAAGTGTAATAAGTGTGTAGTATAATGTAAGTAGTTATATTACTCCACATAAAGATTTGAGGGATTCCTGATGCATACTAACACGGTGTTATAAACTTTGAGTATAGCTCCTGTAATGAGAGGGGCGGACAGTGGATGACAAGATGAACATAAACTTTGAAAGTCAGCAGACGATTGACAGACAAACTGAGGAGATGCCGTATTACAAATTTTTGTATATCTCTAAAATGCCAAATGAAAAGAAATAGCGGGAAAATGGAAGTCATTCTTTTTGTCTCTATCCTGTTTTTCCAGGTGTGTCCAGGTAGGGTGGTGACCATGGAGAGGCTGTTGCTCTGTGTGATGCTGGCGGTTGCCATGGCAGTGCGGGCACAGATTTGCCCAAAGCGTTGCGTGTGTCAGATCCTGTCGCCCAACCTGGCAACCCTCTGCGCCAAGAAAGGTCTCCTGTTTGTACCACCGAACATTGATAGGCACACAGTGGAGCTGCGGCTGGCTGACAACTTTGTCACAAGGTAAAAGTCATGTACCGTCAACAACTGCTGCTACCCTCTAATCTAATCTCTAATCTAATTCACACCACGTATTCACATGCATCCTGCGAACACTTGTCAATGATCTCACTTCCCCTGCACAATATGCAGATATACTGAACATGGATGTCATAAAAATGCCCTTTTTCTCAGAAGGTCTGCACTATATTCTTCAAAAGTAAAAGTCTCTTCCTCGACAGTTACATCAAATCCATCCATAATCAAAACAAAGCAAAGCAGAGAGAAATAATCCAGTTGAAATACTGATAAACTGATTAGGATGATACAAGGCCCACTGGAGGACGTGTGAGTTTGGTTGGCATGGCGATGATTGAAGAGCATAAATTGAAAATGTCATTAACTTCTGTTGAGAAACAAACGATGAAAATTATAACTAATTTTCCTCAAAACTGGAAGCACGGACTCATGAGCCTGGAGTTCTGCTTGTCAAACACATTGTCTTCTGGCACTAGAATAAAATAAAACTTATTGGCTGTCACATAAAACAGCACATTCTTCAAGGACCTAGTGAAGTTCATGGTCTCTTCATAGCAGGCAGAGCAGCTGAAGGCTATCTCCTGATGGCGTTGCTGTTTAATGCCTCTGTTCTTTGCTTTGCAGCCTTTAGAGAGAGCTGCTCACGCTCACAAATATTGAATGAGCTGCGCAGGATGAAAGGAATAAGATATGGGACTTCCCTTTGAGGATGATTTTTGTTCTTGAAAATGTTGAACGTTTGCACACAAAAGATCTCTTTCAAATCCACTGAGCATTTAAGGAGCGACACATGTGCAACATTGTTCTCTGAAGTCATATTTTGACACGTTTTCATCCTGAGATTGACAGCTTTGCTCATCCAAACTCCCTCTCTCTCTCTGGGATTCTGGGTGTTCCTCAAAAGATGCTCAAAACAGTGTTGGGACAGCCATAGACGATATGCACCAGAGAATGTCTGTCTCTTCTCTAATGGAACTTTGCTTTGTGCTTGTCCATTTTCACAGTGTGAAGAGGAAAGATTTTGCAAACATGACACGGCTGGTGGACCTAACATTATCCAGAAACACCATCTCCTTCATTACACCTCATGCCTTTGCTGATCTGGAAAACCTCAGAGCCCTACACCTCAACAGGTAACACAGACTGTCACTTATCTGTTTATCTCCACAGCAGCAAAGACGTCCATGTTTCTAAAGAAAAGGTTTGTTGCTCTCTCACAGTAACCGGCTGACGAGGATAGGGAACGATACGTTCAGCGGGATGTCAAAGCTTCACCACTTGATTCTGAACAACAACCAGCTGGTGCTGATCCACCAGGGAGCATTCAATGACCTGCTGGCGCTGGAAGAATTGGACCTCAGTTACAATAATCTGGACTCAATTCCATGGGAGGCCATTCAGGTCAGGATTTCTTTAAACTGCAGCAAACTTTCAAAGCTGTTTGTCTGGAGGCCTTTAAAACCAGCCAGTGTCAATAAAACGCCTATAAAACCTCTTTGGCCTTTTCTTTGAAATAAAAAAAAAAGAGCTTTGGGGCTTCTGGACAGAACAGAGGCCATTAGGAGACAACTCAATAAGCTTATATGCAGTTTCCATTGATTGTCTCACTTGAGATTTTTTAATTTCTATGCATTTTTATTGCTGATAGTTAAAAGTTTATTGGTGCTTTTTGCGAGTCAACAAGCAGTTTTTATGTGATTCAAATGTCACCTCCTCTGAAGTATTCTCAGAGCTTAGACTCAGCCGCAGTAGCACTCTTGCTGCTGCATTAGTTCCTGCAGTTCTTTAACCACATCGTGGCCTGTGCTGTGATCCGCTTGGATCCAGGACCCGTGGTGAACTAGAGAAGAAGCCTGGTACATGTAAGTACTGATAGCTAACAGTACATTCAGCTGGCTTCACCCAGGTTACAACCATACTAAAACATTTACTATATGTACAGTGTTTCTGGAGCTTTGTATTCACCACTGAGTCCAGTCACGAATGATAAGAACCAAATAGGAATTGAATGAAAGTAACTGCGTCATCATTTCCAATGTTCTCTGTAAAATGCAGCCCTGGAGTTTTTAAACTAAAATGGAGCCAGGAGAGTTTTTAAACATCTCCATTTTGAGAGGCTCTACATGCCAAGGAAGATGGATAACAAGCGTAACTGCAGCAGAATTATGTCTATTAAAAAGAACATAGAATAGTATGAATGTAGCCTGTGTTCAGGGGAAACTTCAGTCACCTACAAGTGACAATCACCATTATCAGTTACTATTATCAGTTAATTAAAACATTGTTTTCCTCTGGCATTCCAACAGAGAATGACAAGCCTCCATACGCTAAGTTTAGACCACAACATGCTGGACTTCATCCCAGAGGGAACCTTCTCACTGCTGCAGAAACTCAACCGGCTGGATGTCACCTCCAACAAACTCCAAAAGCTACCACCAGATCCTCTGTTTCAGCGAGCTCAGGTAACCTTCACCCAAAATGATTTAATTTGGTGATTTAAACATTAGTCCTACATTTGCAACAACTCCAGATTTGAATATGAAGCAGAGATTTACTGAGTTTTTCTCATGAACAGGTCCTGGCTACGTCTGGGATCATGACGTCCACTTCCTTCGCACTGTCGTTCGGTGGGAACCCGCTCCACTGTAACTGTGAGTTACTGTGGCTGAGACGACTGAACAGGGAGGACGACCTGGAGACGTGCGCCTCACCCCAGCACCTCTCTGGACGCTACTTCTGGTCCATCCCTGAGGAGGAGTTCCTGTGTGAGCCCCCACTCATCACCAGATACTCCCATGAGATGAGGGTGCTCGAAGGGCAGCGAGTTGCACTGAGGTATCAGCATCACTTTTTCTCATCAAATACATGAAAACAGTGTGAACAGGCTATCCTGGCTGAAAGGCGGGGCACACCCTGGACACGTCGCAGGTCCATGATTATTTTATTCTGTAACAATATGATTTTCTAGGATTTGATACAATTATTTTCTTAATGTAGACATTCATCTTCACTTAAAACACAGACAGAAGCATGAGCTCTTCCTAGTGCAACGCTGTTATTTTTGAACTCTGCAGAATCCCTGGAACACTGAGAACAAAGAGAATATTACAGTTTCACTAATAGCACAAAGTCGAGCAAAAGTACAAAGGGGAATAAAAAAAAAACTAAAAATATGAATGCATAAAGTTCAGCTCAGGGAGCAAGTCTTTGAGGTAATACTGTATCTAACTAAAAGTCTCACAAGATTCACCTACGATGTCAGAGAGTCTAGAGAGTCTTTAATGAGAGTCTGAAGATGCAGTGAGGAAGTAACAACATGGCAGCTTCTTTAAACACTAAGAGAAGGGCCGCTGGTTATTTCATATTTACACATAGCATAGTATTTTTTACTTCCAACTACTGGTTGGTATCAGTTTTTTTCTCACACTGTTTCACAGTCTCAATAAAACACAAAACAGGGACATTACACACGACTGGTCTGAGAGATGATGATGATGATGAGGATGAGGACTACTTCATTTGCATATATATTGGTCACATGCAAACATGGAGTGATGTCACAGTATGCTTTTAAATATGTAAATTAAGAAAAACAATCAGTTAGATGCTGCTTCCACCAACACTCAGTGTAGGGTTGGTGGAAGCGAGGGTCAAGGGTCAACTTACCTCACATTTATCATCGACTGCTTCATTCATGCATAGAATTAAAAAATAAATGCCAAGAATGCAACGGCAATGATTCTTTAGTGTAAGTTTTGTTTTGGTAGATAGTGATTACAGTTTGCAGAACCTTTTTTACGCCAGTTGATAAATATTTTTTAAGGTAGTGCCTTTAAAATACACATACACAGAGATGCTCTTTAACTCATGCAGAACTTGTAAGTTCTTTCTTAACTTTTGCTTCATTTGTCACTCAAATCATTTCTGTTTTGATCATTAAACGGTGAATATTTAACGTTTCGTTTTTAATAACAGTCGTAGGTAATACATGGCTTACTAGCATAATTATGTTAATATCCAGATCTGAAAATCTGCACCCTGTTGTCATTTCATGAAATTATAGAATAAACAGGTCAAGTTTTCTCCTCCACTTAAAGTCGACTAAGCAAAGAGGTGGAGATTCCAGAAGCCACCATTAAGCAGTGCCCTGCTTTTACTGCACCGTTGACCCCATTCTGTCTAATAATAAGTTCCACTCTGCTGCTTTTCATCATTTGAAGGTGTAAGGCCAGAGGTGACCCGGAGCCAGCCATCCACTGGATCTCTCCGGAGGGCAAACTGGTGTCGAACTCTTCCAGAACGTTGGTCTACTCCAATGGGACTCTGGACATCCTCATTAGCACTGTGAAAGACACCGGCTCCTTCACCTGTATCTCCTCCAACCCCGCCGGTGAAGCCCACCAGACAGTAGACCTGGTTATTATAAAACTCCCTCACATCACCAACAACACTAACAATATCCAGGAACCTGACCCGGGATCTTCAGACATTTCCACGTCAACCAAAGCCAACGGGAGCAACGTGACGGGTGACGTCAAAGGCGGGGTGGATAAAAGGGTGGTGACGGCCGAGGCCACGTCATCCACCGCTTTGATAAAGTTCAACTTCCAGAGGAATATTCCGGGAATTAGGATGTTCCAGATACAGTACAACGGGAGCCAAGACGACTCACTGGTGTACAGGTAAGACTGACAGGATCGCCGAGCTGAGCTGCACGGATGAGATTACCGTTGATTAGATGTCACTTTAATGATGTGGTTGGAAAATGTGATCACAGGAAATTGAAACGGGACCCAGATGAAACTGGAGAGAACTAAGAGTGTAAGGCAAACACCGGTGCTTGAAGAGCTCTAATAGAGTGCGACTGAAACACTAGGTGTTACAAGAGTAATCCACGGGCCTTATAAAGGCACGACAAGGGCACGGGACAACATTAGTAGGATGCTACAATGCTCTGCTCCTTTAAATAAAAGAAAACAATACAATCTCACTGTTAGACAGACTGTAAACTGCTCTCTCGTGGTCCACTGCTACTGCTGAGTTACTGACGGAGGCAGCAGCTGATCAACATCTGTCAACAGGTCCGGGATCCACTATAAACTATCACATTAGAACATGAAACATGATCACGTGATCTCACCTCTGTAGAACTGTGGTGCAGCTGAGTTTAGTACAAAAATGAAGACGCCACGTGGATGAAAACCAAGTAAAGGAAAGATGTGACGAAGTTGACCATGAAAAAAACCCCTCACCTGCTGACTCACCACAATGGTGTTGACAGGGAGAGAGAGCTCTGCTAGATTTGTTTCTTGACTTTTGCCATTTACTCAAGATAACGGGGATTAGATTGATCTTGCTCGGGATGATTGTTATTTGAGTTCAATATTTACTGCTGTGGAATGAGGGAATAAGCAAACACGCAGAAAGCCTTCGTAGGGAAATCTGCCTTTATTATTTCCCTTTCATATTATTGCTAATTCCCATTCATACTTCCATGAGTAAGCATCATGGTTGTATAGTGCTGGCAGACAGCTGGGACAGACCGTACGGGTCACAGCGATGACATTTCCCCTTATCAAATTCATCTGTTAAGACTGTGTACATTCCTGATCTCCGATCTCTTCCTGTCTTAATCTCTCTGTGACTCTGACTGGCATTATCAGCATCTCATGTTATTCATAATCTCTGTATTTAATTCATCAGTACTTAACCCCGTTCAGAGAAAGCATCACAGCGAGACGGCCCCCACTGGATTTACAGCCGTCTTTCTCTTTTGAAGAGATAACATCAAAGATCACATCCTTGTTACAACGTTGTTATTTCAAACCACACTAAAGCCTCGGTGTATTTGTAGGAGTTTCATCTTAGAAGGAGTCCGATTTATACTTTCAGCCCAACACTTGAAAATGCTTGTTGACAGTATTAGGTTAAAGAACATTTCAGCCACAAAAACAAACAGCTTCCTGTGTGGGCACAGAGCAGAATTGATTAGAGAGGCTTTCACCACTCTCCCCAACGAGTCTTCTCCCTGTCACATCAATCAGCGTTTTCTTTCTTCCTGTCGTTTTTCTCAGCCTCCCCTCTCCCTCATCTGTTCTTTTCCCCAGTATTAAGTGGTGAAGTCATGAGGTGTGTTTATGTGAGTGTTATTTTGCAGCTCTCTTGTCTTTAGATAGCTGATTGATTTCCATTCAACACCTCAGCTGGCACAAAGCAGCCAACACATTGATTGTGCTTTTTTTTTTGTTCCATCACCCACAACACGGAGAAGAAAAGGACGAGAGACAGAGGGAGGTGGAGAGAATGGAGGAAAGAGAGAGATAAAGGAAGAAGAAGAAGAGCGTAAAATGTCGGGGAAAGACAGAGGCATTAGGAGGAGAGTGGAGAGAAAAGAGTGATAGACAGGAAAAGTGCACTTATTCACAGCCATCACTTACTGTTCACATCCAGTGAGAGCTACACGAGTTTCCACACCTTGACATTTATGCTCTATACTTGCCTCCTGCTCTGCATAATATATATACTGTATGTAAGAAATTGATTTAGTCTTCCAGTTGCAAAATTATTTGCAGTTTGTGCAAATGTGTGCTCCTGAAGAAGACCTGAAACTAGCAACTGAAACCATGAACTCCTGAATACCAATATTTACTGACGATACGAAGCGTGTGAGACTTCCACGGACTCCTGGTGGATACCTCACTTTTCAAACCAGAATGCCACATCCATTCATTGGTTCCTGTAAATAACGGCCGTTATTTCTCCACCGTCCTGGTAATCCCATGGTCATACATGCTGCATGTCTGGAGTATAACTGTGGCCCCACCCACAGCTCCATCCTCAGGGAGGTCAGGGTCAGCTGCAGAAAAGCTCTCTTGGAGAGGACAGGGATTCAGTGTCAGTGTTTGTCGAGGACACTTGAGCCAAGCAGAGGCACAGTTCCGGTGTTTGAATGCCAGTCCTCCAGCTTGAGTATTACATTTCTATT
Organism: Solea senegalensis; assembly: GCF_019176455.1. Lineage (NCBI taxonomy): Eukaryota > Metazoa > Chordata > Actinopteri > Pleuronectiformes > Soleidae > Solea > Solea senegalensis. Next base: position 20,528,859 of record NC_058036.1, read on the forward strand.
CCAGAGGCGAGTCTGTTGCTCAGTCAGTCACAAGAGTAAACCCCTGCACAGCACTCCAGCTCTGAAATCATCCATCTCCTTTGATAAAATGAATGAATATTTAATTGTTATTACTATGGAAAAGGGTGAAAAGTATGAGGCATTATTTTTAATCAAGTGCAATTTTCAGATCACAGCCGCTACAGTTTTTTGTTAATTACATCATGAAAAATTAAGACTCTTATCAAGCTGTGGCAAGAACAGTTTGACAGTACTCAGCTTGAGACTCATTATTTTGATATTTGATCAAATAAAGGGCTTTAACAAAATGAACAATCACAAAAACGTATTTAAATCTTGTTTTAAACGCATCATATCATGAGTTTCAAATATGACAAACACAATTAGACCAAAATACAAAAAAATGAGCAGCTGGGATGATCAGGGATTGGCACCAGCAGCCCCGCGACCTTCATGTGGAAGATAACGTTGTAGACGATGAATAAATGACATTGGTGCTGGTTTTAACATCATGTCATCACCAGCTGCATGTTGGCTGCAGATATTGTCTGGCCCAGTTCATTTCTTGTAGTTTGTAATGGAATAGCTCATCACCTTCACCTCAGTCTTCTTTTATTTCTTCATCCTGTGAAGATTCTCAAATCTCCTTTCTTTCCTTCTTAAATGGAATCATTGGCAGAGCGCTCACCTAAGTCTCGGCTGTTAACTCCTTATATCAGAGTCAGGTCAAGGGAAGGCTGATGCTGATGGAATAATGTGCCGACCTTTTACACGTGACCTTTGCACTACAGTAATCTTTGGCTCTTTACACCTCAGCGGTTTTACTGGACATTCACAGACGTGTCGATGATGATCGTTTAACTCAGCGCCTGCACGGACGTCAGCGTCCAGAAAAACATACACAAAGTAGAAATAGGTGCTCGTATTCACATGTAGAGACAATGATGTTCAGAAGGTTGTTTAACTTACAGTTTGTGCAGAGAAAGAAGATTTGTCATACTTTAGACATGATAATGGCATGTATTAAGGAACCAACCTCCTCATGGTTTAAAGCCAACCTTTTTCTAAATGCACAGCAAAAACCTTTGATCGCTTCTCCTGAGGGTTTAGTTCACTTTAAGAGTGTTTTTTTTCCCCTCAGTTTGAAGAATAACAGCGTTTCATTTTAAAGTAGGAAATGGAAATAAAAGATCAATTTCAATGTTTTTCACTGCGCTCACCGTGTCTTCCCTTGCAAAACGCTGTTCTCTGTCCACACGGATACAAATGCCACTCGACAGATGAAATGCTGAAGCCCCAGTTTGTTCATGACTTGATGAAAAATAGAGCTTAGACGTCTAAACATCATGGAACTGGAGAAAAGTCAACGTTCAATGCAGGATGACTGTGTTACACAAGACGAGCACCGGATGCAACAGTAGTTACATTAAGAAAAAGAAGATAAATATGGAAATATGTACAGTTTTTAATGAGTAATATATGAAATACTAGAGCGTCGGCTTGAAACTCATTATGAAGAAGCATTATGAATTATAGAGGAGGATCATTTTGAGTGGGAATGAAAAAGTAGCTGAAAACCTAAAATAATGATATCTCCAGTATGTGCCGGCAGTATGGCTGCAAATAACATCTACAACTCATCAGATGAAGACAACGGTTATGTTACATTATTGTCTTTTACACTGGACGACACTGACAAAACTAAACTTCCGAAAAGTGGAGGGAGGAAGTGTTTGAATCCACGCACCCACTAAAAATCAGCATATGGTTATCGGTGGAGTTTGCTGAGCTAACAGAGATCTGAGTCTCGGCAGAGAGCAGTAGAAAGTGTGATCATTCACTCTGTTATAAAAACTATGCTCAGCTTCACAGCATAAAAAGGCGTGTGAAGGTGCAACTGACAATGAAGTTTGTCAGTAACTCATTTTGTCAACAACTTTAACTAATTGTTAAAAACTGAATCTGTGGAATCTAAAAAATGACATTCATCCTGCAGCTTTCATCTGCTCTGCCAGTTACGTTCACTTGTTTTCCCTCACTGCACTGCTTCTGTTTAAACAAAAATCTACACATGAAGCAAATTGTGACGCAAGCTTTTTTAAGAGACTGCACCACAGGGGGTCAGGGATGAATCTGCAAGCTACACACACACACACACACACACACACACGTAAAACACCTTGCTCAGCACTGGTGAAGGCGTGAAAGACCCTCTGCCTTTATCATGCTGTATTACCAATCCTTATTTTATAGCACCATAAAGTTATCGTGGAGCTAATGTAAGCGTGTTATGGTGGTAAGGATTCTATATGGGTTTTTAAATGCAGCTTACAGTGTGGACTACCAGCAAAACCTGCTTTTGTAGGGAATAAGGAAGCAAGGATGGATAAAGACTCAATCTCTTTTCAGCAGAAAGAGGACAAAAGGCAAGAGGAAATTGAGAAAATAATAATAGCGATGGGAAGAATGTGGGTCACATGACAAGAGATGGACAAAGAAAAAATCTGCAAAGACAATGAACAAAGAGAAAAGGAAAAGGGCCACAAACGTAGAACAGATTAGTGAAGAAAGTAAAGAAGTCGCCAACTGCAGCATTAATGTGAGATGACTCAACTAAAATGGGGAATGGAGCTGAGCTGGACAGATGGAGCTACACGCAGCTAGAGATAGTGCTGAAAAGACCTCTGCTCATCTGGGACAGCTCTCACCACACGACACTTCAACGTCCAGTCTGCAGCTCGTTTGCCCTCAACTCAGCAGTAACCAGATGTTGCTAAGTGCTGAGTCTCCCTGTGGACATGTGGGAATCATGAAGACCAGAGCTGGTCATTTTCATTCAGGACTAAACCTTAGATCAGTCCTTCCAGCGATGCAATGCAACTATCAGTCCCATAGATGGAGTTGTGTTGACTGTGTTTTGGTGACTTTAATTGGAAGCAGCATTGTCACTATTATAGACACTGTAAATCAATTCAAATTAAGAGCAATGATCATGAAAGAGTGAACTGTTAAAGAGCAAATGGAAAGCATTAATGTTTTCCATTTCTGTCACTGATGACACAACCGTTCTGAGAGTGAGCATCTCAACGCAAATGAGCCTTTTTTGTACTTTAGTGTGCGAGTGAGGATAATTATGAGCAAAGCAACTCAAAGGCTGAGTATAATTATAGTTTTTTATATAATGCTGCTACACTCTGGCTTTTCAATAAGGTGCCGATGTGTGTCAACTGTAGTATTATGGCTGCACTTTGCTTTCATGTTTAATGGCGGGTGTGGTTGACGCTCTGTGCCGATGACGGTGTCTTTCGTGCCCGATCCTTTAAGCAAGAGTCACTATTGACCAAGCTTTGCTAAAGACACAAAGGTGTCGTGTTGTTGTGTGCACCCTATGTTCATTTTTATGTACAGTCCATTGGTGGACAAAATGGCCTCCTGCAGTATTTGCATAGACAGTTTGATTGGCTGCTTCGTGCACTGCAGTCCGGCAACACGTGACCTTGCTTTATTCAAAGGGAATAAGCAGCTTTTCAGTTGAAACCTGTGTAAATTATCTAACTGTTCATCAGTGGAAGAAGATCCAGATCTTTTCCACATGTTTTTGAGTCTTATAGCACTTATAGTCTGTCCATAATCTGTATTGCAGAGAACAGTGGATTCACTGCTAATCCACAAGCTAATATTTACCTCTTCAACAAGTGCATGGCATTTTTCTCCCCGAGTGTAACACTGAAGTTGGATTGATGAATAAAAATGGGCAGGGATGTGATAGTAAAGCTCACCTGGCCTCGCCTCAAAACCCTTGTTCCACCTCTGATTACAAGCTGTGTGGGTGCTTGTTAACCATTAGCACTGGCATCAGGGGCATTATGCATGGGAAAACAAAGATAAGAAGTTAGCCTCTGCAATGTTTTCTGTCTGCCTGAGAGACTCAGACCTATTAGCATGGCGTTGTGCCATCTGCTGTGTAAGCCACATTAGCTTTGAGGTCAGCAGTAATGGAGCAGAAGTTGAACTACCATTAATCCTCTTCACTTTGTGCTTAGAAACCAGTTATTCTTTACTGGTTTGATTGAAATGGTGTGCTATGCATAGGGATGTGCTGCCATGTGAGATCGTATCCTTCATTGCTAATAAAATTAGAATGAACTAGAAATGAATCATGAAAAAGCCAAGCTTCTATTTAGAAAAGTGTGAGACTAACACCTGTTTCAGACACGCAGAGTAAAGTTGTTGTTTCTTTTATTTTTAATTTCTTTTCCATCCAATTTGTTGCACATTTTTGTTACAAACTGTTTAATTTAGACTTATGGTAGCATGGGAGGCTATTTAGCCAGAAGCACCAAATACCATTTTCTGAAATAATTGGAAAACCTACTTTTAGATGTATGTGACCCACATTTTCATCCATTTCCGATGAGTAACTCTGCTCTGGAGTTTCATAATTCTTTTATTCAAACACAGATAATAATAATGGATAAAGGTACGATAACACCGCTACTGCAAAACTGACTTTATTCTTTTAACTTTACAGGAACATTTTATTATTGCATTAACGTTTAAAATAATGATCTTCACATGATTATCACCGTTTTATGATAAATCTGGGCTAGCAGTTAGCTCGGTGTCATTGCTGCCTCCGGTTGTTTAATTGTCCTTTTCCTTCCTACTGTAGGCTTCAATTCTTTTAACATCTCAGCAAAAAACTAAAACAAATTAGCACACAGCATCAAGATGTTAACAAGTGTGACCAGATGTAATCATGCTGCTTAATCACAGTCCCCAGATGTTACTCATTAAAGGAAAACATAAGAAAACATTCATACAATGAATGCATATTAGGTTAAGACAGCTTTCACTTTTCACAATTCAAAAATACTGTTTCTCTAAAGTGAAAAGGACTTAAACCCCTGGACGTTCAGTGTCACATAGTCTGACTAAGCTCTGCTATAGAGAAACATTGAGTCACTATGTACAGTATGTTTGTAGCCTGTAGGCTTCGTCCAATATGTGAATGATGTGAAATGGAAATAGAATCATCTGGTATCACAGTTTACTGATGTGTGCATGCAGGTACACACTAAACAACCTATGAGTTGAAAATAACCCAATTGATGCAACTGCAGGGTAACTAGTGGACTAACCACATGCTGGGTTCATTTAACACAACAAGATGGGTTGTTCTTTCTTTATTTGTTGTTGTTTTTTTAACTTGGGTTGACTATTCAATCCAATTACTGGGTTCTTTTTACTAAAATGCTGGATTAATTGTACCACAGATTTTATCCAAATGTTGCTTTGTATTACCTGGAATTTTGAGTTAATTCTAGGTTTTGTCTTAGCTGGAGTAAGGGAAGCTAGGATAGATTAACACACACACACACACACACAAACACGTGTGCACACAACATACCCGTGCACATGCCAACGCAATAAGTGTTTGGGTGGAGGCAACATGTAGTGCTCTATCTGTGATGAACGTTGGCAGGAGGCCAGACACAGCGACAGCCAGGAGGAGGAGGAGGAGGAGGAGGAGGAGGCTGCCATAGGAGGAGACGATTACTGTAACGCACATACATTATATACTGCAGACACATGTAGCCATAAATACACAAATGCATGCTCATAGTAATGAAACCCTCATACACACACACACACACACAGGCGCCCTGGGCTGAGAGCTTGGCAAAATAGAGTCGATAGATTAGTGTAATAGTCTCGGGCCAAGGAAATCATCTGCCCACTGTGGGGCTTCAAATCCTGGCAGCAACATCCAGCTCAGACACAGAAAGAAATTCACCACAATGAATGAGTCGGTTTGGATGAGTTCACGATGCTGACGGCTCACACAGTCAACACATTATCATACGCAAGGAAAAAAACATTGATTTGCAAGATGATGTTCTGAGCATGGAGTAGATACTGGGTCCAAATATGCCACACACACACACACACACACACACAAATGTGTGGACTGCATTAATTATAAATGATAACAGCTTGGCCTTACGCAATGACAATGACAGCTATCTGTGCAACACTACTTTCATTGGCGGGAGCATGTGGTTGCGTGGGTTATTTTTGCTTAGAGACAGTCAAACTCAAACTGTGTCCAGGAGAAGTGGTTTTACTGAGCCGCAGGGAAACAAAGAAGCCAATGTGATTTATTCATGTGGACGGAAAGACAGATATTTAGAGCACATTCTTTGGATCATGACTTTGAGCGGTTACTGTCCACAGTCATAATTGTTTGCCTTCAGAAAATGACCGTACTTTCACTATAATGGAGCGATAAGATCAAGATCAAGAGAGATCATAGATCATCATGCTCTTACACTGTTCTGCGGGGCTTTAGTGATATATTTAAGTAGGGACTATAGGAATTGGACCATAACCCATTTCAAAGTATACCGCAGTATTAAAAAGTCACGGTATCATAAGCACTAAAGTTTTCTGTCTGTGCCTGAGTTGTGAGCTCTTTTTAATGGCTTGTCAAAGACAGAGTGCAGGGATCCGTGTTGGTGCGAGCTGTGTTTGGATCGTGTTTGGTCGGATATTAAGACGTTGTGAAGTCCAGCACAGTGGTCCACCACACTCCATACTTCATTCACTCTGCAGTCCATGTTCAAACAATAAAACACACTGTGCTTCTGTTACAGTAACGCAGGAAGTAGCTGTGGTTACTTTGCACTAAAGGTTTACAGACCCTGAAAGCAGACTTTCTATTTCTATTTAATCATGTAACACTTTACATAGAGCGGGGTAAAGTGCCTTGCCCCAGGACACATCAGCTTGTAGACACACGGAACTGGGAATCAAACCCACAACCTTTGAGTTGCAAGACAAATAATAAAGCTTCAATTGTCAGGTTTGTGTGAGTTGATAAACTGTACTTCGTGCCTTTTTGGATTATTATGAGTGTATTATGTGTGTCTGCTGTGTAGGGCTGCAGCGATGATTTGGTTAATTGATCATTAATTGATGACTAAATTAATAAGTGGATTAATTTTGCATATTTTTTTTACAATTAAACAAGCTTGTTCCCATGTATGAATATTTTGTTGTTCCATTTGCCAAACAAATCATTCAAACTGAAACATTTTGGTTTTTGGACCAAACTAATATTTGATACTTGATTAATTGCTGTACTGTGAATAATATGCATTTTTTTAGTGCTAAGGTCTCGCCCCCATTATGTCCTGATCATTATGATCACAAAAGGAACAGGTGTTCAAGATGTATTCTATCTATGCAATGAATATTCATACACGTATATAAATGCACACCCCACAAACATGCAGTGTTAATGCGTCAGCGAGGAGTTTTAAAGGCTGCAGGAGGAGGAGGAGGAGGAGGGGCAAATGTGCTGGCTATGCAGAATCGTAACAACAAATAGGGAGATATTAATGCTTTGCTAACTGAAGTGACACACAGCCACACACACAAGGCCACTGCAATTATATGGAAATGAATCATTGTCTGTGTCCAAATGGAGCTTGTATATGAGCTTGTAATTGCTGATGACATTCACCCCAATCATTAACCTGCACACTTCAATGTCAGAGTGTGTGTGCACTTGTATTTGTTACCTCTTTGGGCCTTTACTGAGCTTGTCAGGACCAGTAGTTCTCATAGGGACCGAAACATGGTCCTAAAGAAGCAGAATCTCATTTCTGAGGAACTGGTTAAGTTTATTTTTCCACTGAGGGCACTGGAATAATATCCATCCCCTTTCTCTTAATACTAACCATTAACCCTCAGCATGTCTCCTAACTTTCTTTTGACTCAAACTCCAAACCAGATGCTGAACTTGGCTGAAATCACCCTGTGCTCCTCTCCACAGTGCATATGAGGCCGCTGCCTTTGGTTTTAATGAGGAATTCCATTAGCATTCGAAAGAAGAAACCCAGGAAAGCTGACAAGCACTTTTAAGGAAACTGAAAAAAAAGCCAACCCTTGAGTCAATGGGGCAGGTTTCCATGAAAGAGTAACTAAACTTTAGTCAGTGTGTGTCGTAACATACGTAAGGATTTCCCTCTATAATGTAACTTTACAGTGAAACCAGAAAACAAAGAGTTCTTTATGAAACACACCGATGCTTTGCTGGAGCAGAGTTTGCCAACGAAAAAGCATCCGCTCGGAACTTCTGTGCAGTAATAAATCATTTAAATGGACTTGTGTCCTGCCGGTGACTTTTGGGGTTTGGGTTTGTGAAGATTCAGCATCCATCGATACACAGTGGAGCAGCATGTTGATTCTGTATCATCTTCATTCTTTCTGTCCTGTTGTTCTCTTTCCTTTGCAGGAAAAGAACACAATGTTTTCACGATGTTATCCTATCATTTAATTATATTATTATTTATATTGTACTGTAAATGTGGTCCTGACGCGTTTACGTAATAAAAAACTGTTCTGTACACGGATTGCTTCATTGCTATAGAATCCTAAACTGTCTTTCCTGTCTCTCTGTTCCGTCTTCGTCCACAGAATGATCCCCCCATCGAGCAAGAACTTCCTGGTCAACAACCTGGCGGCGGGTACACCCTACGACCTCTGCGTCCTGGCCATCTACGATGACGTCATCACCTCCCTGACGGCGACGCGCGTGGTCGGCTGCGTGCAGTTCACCACAGAGTCCGAGTACATGAGGTGTCAGTTCATGCAGTCGCAGTTCCTCGGCGGGACAATGATCATCATCATCGGAGGGATAATCGTGGCCTCGGTGCTCGTCTTCATCATCATCCTGATGATACGGTATAAGGTGTGTCTCTGTCAGCCGCGGGAGTGGTTTTCATTGGCATTAGTGTGCTGCTGGTAATGTGTGTGTGTGTGTGTGTGTGTGTGTGTGTGTTCACTGCATGCACTGCAGTGTTTGTGTATGTGTTGTTGCGAGTGAAAGGATGAATCTGGCAGCACCATTGTGTCATTTTATGTCAAAAATGCTGAATATGTCGTCCATGAATTGAGCGGGACTTAAAGACATTGATGTAAGTGTTTCAGTAAATAAAAGTCGGTTTGTGTGTATGGTTGTTTCCTCAGGTGTGTAACCATGGCGATGGTGGGAAAGGTGTCTCACTGGCGATGACCAACGTTCACTCGCAGACCAACGGTCAGCAGTCACAGGGATGCACTGTGACTCCCAGCTCTTCTAAACACGGCTCGATCGGATTAGACGACCTCTCAGGAGGCACAAAGAAAAGGAGTGTGGCAGCTGCAGAAGGAGTTGGGGGTAAAGACGTGATGACTCAGTCCTCTGACTCCCCCCTGCCTGATTGCTCCACAGCTATGACAGTTCTCAGCCAGCCCTGGACGGCCAGAAGCCCAACAGGTGGAGCTGAGGAAAGGGAGAAAGCAGGTGAGGAGAAAGCTCAAGTTGGCATCTCATCACCCACCGCCACCACCGGATCACTGCCCAAGACAAAGCGGAAGCCTGCTCCGAGTAAACCGGGCTCAGCTTGCTCAAACACCTCGGCAGCCGCTGAAAATTTCCTCTCCTCCTCCTCCTCCACCGCCTCCTCTGTGCTCCTCCCATCCTCCGTTCTAGAGAATACCAACCGCAACAACTCCACCTGTCTCATCCAAACCCCGCCTCTCTTTGTCCCTTACTCCACACCAAGCCCTGTCCCTTCTACCCGGTTTAGAGATACACCCATTCTGCGCCGGGCACCACGCGCCGCCGCCGCCGTCGCCTCCTCCTCCTCCTCCGCCACTGCCTTCTCCTCCGCCAAGTACCAGACTCTCCCTGCAGAGCAGGGAGGGAGGAGCAGGGCGAGGAGGAGGTACTCGCTCAGTGAAGGAGGTTCAAAGACTTACTCGTCCCATCAGGGAGGAGGCGCGCCCAAATTAGGGCGCATAATGCGCAACAAAAGGAGCCAATCAATGAGCGGGATGCTGCTCCCCAAAGACAGGGACGGAGACTCGGACAAGGGGAGGTGTGATTCAGACTGGATCTTAGAAAGCACAGTGTGAACACACTAAAGTTTATCCATTATTGTTTCTCTTTTGTATGACTGTATGTTTGACTCTGTGTGTGTGTGTGTGTGTGTGAAGGCGTGTCCGACATGTTTTTGATGTTTAGAATGTGCTTTTCTTTGGCGTGGTGTGGTGTGATGCTGTGTGAACATGTGTTCATGTTAGTCATGGCTGAATGAGTGTGTCTTCTGTGTTCATAACGTTTCATTTTTCAACCTTTTTTTTTTTTTTAAATGATGATTATTATTTTTCATATTTACACCTCTTTGTATTCAGTTTACAGGTTTTCACCTTGAGACAATTTCCTAACTGTTTGCAGTCTGTCGTTCAGCGAGTGGATCACTTGCCTTGTCTCGTAGCGTCCTCGAGTTGTCTCATTGGTTCCACTTTAGAGCACAAAAGAAAACAAAGACAGTGGGTTTGCCACGTCAACTCCTAGTTCGCACTCAACTGAAACAACACAAAGGGAATAATTACAGGAAAAAAAAAAGAATGAAAATAAAGCATTACAAAGAAAAAGAAACTATACAAACTGAAAAGTGCACATTTCGTAACATTCACACAACATGATACGGTGGCAAGAGAATAACAGTTGGTGCCTTCTTATGCACTAACCCACAGATGTTAGAACTGGATCTCAGACTGCACCGCGGCTCCAACAACGAGGGATTAACACAGATGAGACGAGCGCGGGATTAGAGCGATTTCACACATAGCCTTTCTTACCTACTGAGGAGTACGGACCTTTTCCTCACTTACAGAGACACAAACTGAGAGAACAAGCAACAAACACATGAAGACTTTAATGGACCTCTTATGAAATTGATATTTTTTAAAAGGGAAGAATTAAAAAAAAATAAAAATAACAATAACTTGTGAGCTTTTCACCGCCGGTGGTTTACGACAACCTGCGTTGGTCACAAGCACCTGGAAAAGCTTCTGTACAGAAAAAGGCAACATGTACTGTGTTGTTATGTTGTGTAAAATAAAAAGGGGTAAAATGAAAACTGTAAATGTGAGAGATGTGTTTTTATGTGGCCCCTGATGTATTAGAAATATCTGCAGATTTGTCCAGGGATGAGGACACCGTCAAGCATCTGGATCTGTTGCAAACAATGTCATCAGCATCAGCTGATCACTTTGTGCCATGATTGCATCATTTCATTTAGGACAACCTCCCACTGCAGACCTGAGCAGGCACGTGGTTGTTACTGAAATGGAATAATTGATATTTTGCAGTTTAATTCCTCTTTTATGATTTGATACATCAAGGATACACACACACGCTTATTTAGAGCAGAGAATCTCATTATCCCCCCACTGCAAACACAATTTTTTAAAGAGCTCTCAAGAGCATTAGACTGTGTGACAGTGACTAAAACCCATGGGAAATGTTGTTTAATGGCAGCAAAAATAATCATGTATTCATATGATTTTGATTTTGACATGTTTACATTTCATGAAAATGTGCTGAGGGACAAATGAGGAGGCAGGAATTCAGGAAACACTCACTCTGTCTAAACACCAGCACACGTCACTGGTTAAAGCTCCAGAGCAGAACCTTCATCGCCCCCAGTGGACGTCCGAGTAATTACCAAAACACAACAGCATCACTGCGCACCACTTCTCTTTCTCCCCCCCCACCCCTCCTCAGTCTCTCACAAGGATTCAGCTGTGCAAGAAATTAGATATTAGGTTCGACCTTGGTTTAAAAAGTCTTTCTTTTTTCCGCTTCTCCCTTTAGGGGTCAGAGCGGATCATCTTCCTCCATCTTGTCCTCTTTCTTGTGTCCACCAACTGTTACATCCATGAACCTTCAAAGTGGTCTTCCTCTTTTCCTCCTGCCCAGCAGCTCCAACTTCAACATCTTTGGTCCAATACAATCACTATCTCTCCTCTGCACGACCAAACCAGCTCAACCTTGACTCTTTTACTTTATCTCCAAACCGTTCAACCTGAGCTGTCCATCAAATATGAACATTTCTAATCCTTGTCCACTGTCCACTGTCATTCACACACAGGTATTGTGTCTCCTACTAACCTTCATTCCTCTTCTCTCCAGTCTCTATTCCACCTGTCCTCGACTACAGATTTCATCTGTCCATGGAGACTCCTGCCTGACCTCATCTGTCAACCTGTCCATCATCACTCAACTTTTACATTATGTGTTGTAAATCTGTATTTTAATGAAACGTTACTAGTCCAGACTGCATCCAGGAACATGAACATTGGAGCTGCATGGCGCAGGAACAGCAGCAGTTCTAACGTTAGGATAGTGCTTGATGTGTCTGCTACACCTGACTTCTGTGACTGGATCTGAGGATGCGTTCACATATGGGAACATTTCAGACTTCTGGCCGTTTGGTTCATTTAAAATGTCAACGGGTTCTTAATGTTCCGGCTAAGTGACTATTGAGGGGTGGTTTGGTAATTGTTGCCATTCAAGCTTAAAATACAGCATATACTGCACTTTCCTCCTCTGCTTGCCTGTTTAAACACCAGACAGTGTTGAGTCTCAAACACAGAGCAAAACCACTTTATAATCCACATGAATCCACTATAATAAGGTGGAGAGCATATTATAGACACCTTCATTACATCTCACTACATCAGCACCAACAGTAACAAGGTAACGTGGGGGCCTCAGACCGCGTCACTCTCAGTTAACATCAAAGCAGGAAGTAAATAAGAGAAAATCATTTGACACGTAACAACAGCTCTGACAGGCACATGTAAATGCATGTACTGTGTTGCTGTTGTAATGATGGCAGACTGAACCCACTGCAGTGACGGTGGACGTGAGAATATCCGCGTGCACATTCTGTGTTTCCTTGAGGACACTTTGGGTGAAAGTATTAGCAATAAAGTCACGTGTTTTACTCCGTCAAAGTTATTTAATTAAAGAGAGTGAGATACAGATCCCAACAGCTGCGGGATGCGAGACAAAAATTCCCCCCACTATCACATTTGGCTTCTCGAGAGGGTTTTACATTTCAATAGCTGATGACGATAGCAGACATCAGGTGAATGTTTAAACGGGAACCTGAGTGGCTGAGTGGAGTCATATGAGAAGATGAGCAGGGAAACAGATTACCTTCCCATCACTCTCCTGGTTTAATTTGTGTAAAAAGCTCATCACCTCTCCTGCACAGCTGTTGTGTGGCTACAATCGTCCTCCTCCTCTCTTCATAAGTGTGTGTCAGTGACGTCCTGCTTCATGCCTCTCTCACTGACCTTGCAATGCCTTTCTTAAGCTGTAAATGCTTAATGGTAAGAGGCTTTGCAGGAGAATATCCCTCCCTCCATCCACTTGATTTTTATTTCCCTTTCTGCTGCACTCCCATGTGTCCATCTTTCAGTTATCTTTTTATATATATATATTGTGGATTAAGCAGCAGTTTAAACAGTGAGTGATAGTTACAGAGAGAAGTTATTATATACATACAACACTTTATGAGCGGAGGAGAATTGGGTTTGAATCCCTGCCAGGTCAAGGTTTGGGGTACCTTGTACAAGGTTACCTGAACCATGTTTCCACCAGGTGGAATGGTTCAGTACAGATTTCTTTTTCCATACTTTTCCATTAAGAATATTACCAAAATAACCATCCACAACTGTTCAATGACCCTTCCCTTGGGGTGCGAGAGTAAAGCAGTACAATCATGGTGGAGCTAGACCAGCTTTCGCCATGACAGTCGACTGATTAGGCCGACTGTTTAAAGCTAAACATATATATGTATATATATATACAGTATATATATACAACTTTCTTTAAATAACTAATCTGAAGTATAGTGTAGAGTGAGTTTTATTGTTGAAATAAAGCAAAGTCTAGGACTTTGAGCAGCAGTCACTCTCATATAAAGGTGGCTGCATTTGTTTCAGATATCTTTTTGGGAGCTGAGCAGTAAAAAAAAGTACTTAAATGGAACTGGGGGAAAAGTAAGCTTTTTATTTTACAGTGTGCTGCAGTAACCTTAACACGGGGAAACAAGGACAAAGGCTGGAAACCTATCAAAGTGTTAAGTGAGACCACAGGTTTGGATCCGGCTCAGTGTACTCACATTTACAAGAGAGTAATCGACTCTGTCATTGTAACACACCTGACTGTTTAACATGTGTGAGTGTGAATGTAATAGTGTAAGGAGTTTTTATCATAGTGATGTTTTTTTGATGAAAGTTAACATGCTCATATATTATTGTCCATGTAGAATTTGTTATTATTCTTTTTTTAGCTCCTCCCACTGTGGACGATCTGTATATTTGATTTAGCAGAGATTTTCCTACCTGATGTGACCCTCCCATTTAACCGGGCTCAGCACACGGAGTACACTCCGTACACTTAGAATATCCAATTATCAATGAGCAATGGGGATTGGGGACCTGGAAACCCTTCAGTTACTGGTTTGTGACTTGCGGGACTTGAACCTGTAACCCTTCAGTTACAAGCCAAGTTCCCTTTCCACTTGACAATGGGTTACCGCTCTTCATGACGCATATGTTTAACTTGTTTATATTAAATCAGTGCGTATGTCAGTGGAACCGAACGCAAACCTCGGGTCGGGTGGTTGTGTGATTCTCGTCAACGTTCATTTTGTACTTATTCATTTCTCTTCTGTTGTGTTCTGTGTCACACTCACTCAGCGCCGCTGCTTGTAAACTCTCGACTGCAGAGGGTCTCATTTATTAAGTCATGTTATGATCTGATCAAAAAACTATTAACACATGAATAATCTCACACTGCCCTCATTTCATCAAGTAATTAAAATCAAAAGAAAACAAAACAGCAATTTCATGCTAAAAAGATGGACTACACTGAAGGGATTTACTTTGGAAAGTAAAGAAAATAAAGTAAAATGTTATTTTTCTTATGCAAGAAAAACTTCTCTCCCTCTTCAAACATCTTTCCCTTTCACAGGTGGATTTTCCACAGTTTGCTCCCATTTACAAGGGGTAAATGTGTCAATATAGCCATAAAAATAAAAGTGCTTTCCTATTTGTGCTCTGTTTATGTGGTTTAAGATGCACTTCATAAATCGAGCCATCATTTTGCAGAGTTTTTGTACCTAGTGGCAGACAGAATAGCATACTGAAAGTGAGGCTTACAGGGGAACCAATCAAAACGCAGATGGTGTCATTATTCTGTGGCCATTACATTGTGCAATCAGCATTTACGTCATAATAAGTTGAAGGGGAGAACACATGTCGATTGCCACTTTAAACAGCATTAAAAAAAAGAAGAGTAATTTAATTACCAACGTGTTTTAAAATGCATTCCATGACAGCGAGGAGAAACAACAACTAAATTATCCTCGGGATGAATCAAAGGTCTGTGAGATGAGATGAGGAAACGACACAAACGGGTGTGAAAGTGGGTCTGACATCATTTCCTGTCAACAACTCTGAAAATTAAGTGTGTAGCTTTGTGTGATTTTTACATCTCAGCTTCAACATGTGAAAGAAACAGTGATGAATAGGAGAAAGTGAATGATATTTGTGAGGAGGGAACTTGTGAAGTGTTCCACTATGACATTGTGTTCAAATAGATTTTACAGTCACCGTAGAGGCAACGACGCCCTGGGACACGTTTCATTGAATGTGGTTCGCTCCATGTTTTCTGAGCAGTGTGTGAAGTGTCAGCACTCGCATGAAAATGTCCAGTAAATGAAAGATACCAGAAGATGTGAGTGATGTTCACTCAACATCTGTGTATTTAAATAAACAAATAAAAGCTGGACTTCTGTTTCGGTTTTATTCTTAACATTTACAACAATGATTTAAAGCACACAGTCCATTTTATTTGGTGTCCTGTTCTTACGCTGTCCTCCAGGACACAATAATCAAAACAACTAAACAAGAGATGAACTATTTTAGAAGGTGCCAGGAAAACTTGGCCGTGAAGCTTTGATGGCGAACAGTGGTTCCAAAACTTAGGACTTATGGTGAAGTTTGATGAAAACAAATGCAAAAATGCAAATGTTGAGGCAGCACAAGTATGAGTAATGAGAGAGAAACAAGTATGAAGTCACACAAATTAAGATGCAACTAAGAGAGAAGATTTACCAAAACTCAAGCAGGAGCGTGTTGATTTCTTCATAAATCAATAGAAGAAATGCTCAAACTCACGTCCTGTAACGTAGCCAAGTTACCAAGTGGCTTAGGCTGGGGACAGCTGTGTGTGTGTGTGTGCTGCTGCTGCTGCTGCTGCTGCTGCTGCTGCTGCTGCTGCTTACATATTAATACCTGAGGCCTTTAGTTTGAAGCTGCACATCTGTGGGACTTGTCAATATTACAAATAAATATGTAAGTAATGTAAAAACGTTACTTTTTTTCGGTCTAATTTGCTGAGAAACATGCACAGAATCACGCGTGATGTTACACAATACAGACATGCTGCTCATGCTGATCTTTTTCATTAAAAGCCAAACATGGAATTCATACCTATTTCAGTAATGACTGAAGAAGCAACATCCAACAAGCTGGAATTATTATTATTATTTTTTATTATGGACCAAAGTTTCAGAAGCAGCGATGAAGAGCAAACATTTGTGTGTTTGATTTGTTGTGCAATTGCAAAAAGATGAAAGTGAATTATTTTTACACCATTTGTCACTTTTTCTATTTCAAAGCACCAACTTTTCATATGAAAACGCTCTAACATGACTCTTTTTTTCGTTTCTCAGCTTAATAATGTATGACATGTGGTTTTCACTGGGCCAGGAAATCACATGCAAACAGGTTTTACTGCTTTAAATGTAGGCTGTGCAAGTCTAGAGAAGCTAGCAATAAAAACAAAACACTTTGACACAATGCTACACATAAATGTGACACCCTCCTGAAACATGACAACAATAAAAGTAAAACTTTAGACTTGAAAGCCCCAGAAAGTACACACCATAAATAATATACATCTGCATATGTTTTCTATTTGGTAACCGTAACCTTCTTTTCACTTCTTCATGCATGAGAGGGGCTCAGCAGCAGATTGTGTTGAAGTTCTGCTGTGTGTTGCGCTGCGTTATTGTCGCACACTCGTGTTTGTCTTGCCACCAAATTAGTCACGCAGCTCAAGCTTTAAGCATGAAGTAATGACGTGAAATGAGGGAGCAAACACCTTTGTGCAGCTCCGTGCTACTTTTAAAAATGGGAAACGGAGTCGAATGCCAAATATACTACACTATAACAGGCTTTTTCTCCTTAAGTGGTGGGAGACTGAGGGATGAAAGGACTAGGGAGGTACTGGTGCAACCCCTTTGCTTTACTCTTTCATCCCTTTCCCCCCTCTTCTCTCTCCAAATCACCTTAAGTACTGTATACGCTCTCCTGTCGCACTCTCCTGGGGGCTCAGGAGACTGAATACTCCATGCAGTCTATTTACTCTTGCTCCCTTTTTACCTTTCATGGGTGAAGAAGGAAAGGAAGCAGGTCAGAGGGAAGGACGTGAGGTAAGTCAGGAGGTTTGAGTCAACACCTAAACTCACTTCCTTTGAGTTCACGACACTAATATCTACACTGACATGTCGTCCAAACAGCAACAGAGAAAGCTCAACAGTAAACTTCACAGGGCTGTGCAGGCACCGACATCCCATCATGCACACATCAGATTTGTCTATGTGGTCCTATGAGCAGGGCCGTATCAGAATATCAGAATCCATGCGGCTTTTTTCTTATATTCATGTGTAAGTCATTGTTCTCTTCACCCTGCACCAGCAGTGCAACGATAGAGGAGAGAGAGTGGTCCGCTCGAGCCAAGTCTCCCCCATAATAACCCTGTGGGACTCAATAAAGATGCATCTTATCTCATCTTTTATCTCATCAGTTCTCTTTCAGCTGCAGGACACTGACGATAGTTACAGTATGAATGTGAACCATCAAATCCCATCTGTAATGAATCAGATATGAACTATGAGGGAGCGAAGAGGACACAGTGAAATAAATCACCGCTCATTTCACACAATGAGCCCAACATTTGTCAGTGTCTCCACTAATAAACCCAACCAAAATCACCCACACACAGGTGTCTGACACACAGGTGTCTCACACACAGGTGTCTCACACACAGGTGTCTCACACCACCTGAAAGCAGCTCCCCCACATGTCAGGGTGTAACATCTAAATGTAGCTTGTGACATTTTTCAGTTACTAAAAATGTTTTAATGTGTGAAAGTTCAAAATGGATAATGGAGATCAATTTGTTGTTGGATGAAAGTTGACACTCGTGCCTTCACTTTGTGAGTCTGCTGAGAAGAAGACACACACAGACATGTTTGTGAAAGACGAGCACGAGACGGGAATACAGAAAGATGGAAGAGACGTTTCCTTAAAGCCCAGCCAAACATGTTCCTACTGGACTGAGATCATTATTTTGGTTTCCGATGCAGATTCATATGTCAGTATTTATTACAGTCAAGCTCCAGTGCATCAAAAAAAAACAACATTCTGCTCCAAGTAAATGAACCTACAACACCAGCAGGCTTTTGTCACATGTGTATATTCAGACGTCTGACAGAAAAGAATAGAAAAGTCACTTTGATGGATGAAGAATGAGGTGGAGGGAGGAAACATGAGTAAACATACTGACGTGTGGACTTAATATACACAATGAAAAAGGAAACAAAAAGATCGATGGTGAGGTGGTGATGCAGGAATAAAACATGTGGAGAAGGTAAACACACTCAGTCAGGAGCTCGCTCTCTCTCTCTCTCTCTCGACTAATCCCTCATTGCAATACTGCGGTCTCCATTTTCCAATTTGCTCCACTCTGCACTGTGACCATGCTCTTCACCCTCTCTCTGTGCATGGATGGATGGATGGATGGATGGATGCATGGATGGATGATAAGTGGAAAGATGTTTAAATAGAGAGAGAAGGCGGGCACAGTGAAGGGAAGAGGGCTTTAAAAAAAGATGCATGCATGCATATATGTTTTTTAAGTAGAGGGTAAGAGGAGACGGGAAAGATGAAAGAGTTTGATTTAATGGTGATGAACAATGAAAACAAGTCAAAAGTTCTATAAGGTTATAATATACTGAAGGTGTGAAGATCACGATTGTGCTATAGGATGTTCTTTCTCACGTTTAAAATGCATATATATATATATATATATACAGTATATATATATGAAAATCGACTGATGAACAGTTATATGTCGTTTGTTTAAGAATTACTGACGTCTAAATGTGAGACTGCAGACTGTAAAATAAGTGAAGACACCACTCACTGCTCCCTTCCTCACGTTCCAGTCGTTCTTCTTTGTTTTTGTGAAGAGCTCCAACATCAAAATGTGTAAAAACCCCATAATGCACTGCACATAAAAGGCTAACTTTAAGCTACATAAACACAATGATTTTCATTTTAAATCTAACAGAAACTACTGATGAGCACGATATTCACTTTCTTCCAATAGAGCCTGAGACGAGGCAGAGTGATGGACTGAAGCCGTCAGAGTTCACTGTGCACTTTAAATCCACACAGCTCCACTGAGACAGAGTGAATATATGTGATCCTTTTGATGCCCCCCCGTTAGGAAACAGCCGGAGGCGACATCGTCCCTGACCTGCAGTATCCTGACATCTTCAACTTCCTGATAAACTTCCTTTCATCTCCAGAGTCACTGGACGTTTCCAGGACGTTTCCAGGAAGTTTCCAGGAAGTTTCCAGGAGCCAGGAGGGAAACACATGGACGCGATCTGGCTTTGTGACAAACATTCAACAGTAATCTGAGAGTTAACGTTGATGCACAGACTCGTGCGTCATTAGTTCATTATTTACCGACAGCAAACCACAGCATCCGTTGCTTGATGGGTTCCCATCCCTCCGTTTCCTGCTTCACCTCCACTGTCTCTCTGGATCTGTGAGGATCCACCAACATGTTCTCTCTGTCTCCAGCACATCGATCCTTCACTTTTATGATTAAAAAACAGCCGACAAAGAGATGAGTTGTGTGATTGATGTGTTGTCTAGTTTCTACATGTACAGAGGTGAAGAACATGGTTGTGTACAGTTATAGATGTTCCAGTTATTATTGAACTCTTCTAGGTCGGTCTCATCATTGCCACTAAAGTAAATACTGTCCAGTTTTAGGGTTAGAATTTGTTATTAAAAGGTACAATGAGACTAATTATGAAACAGTCATTTTTATACATGCACGCTGTCCTTTAGATTTCTGTCTTAATGTGACTGATGTTCATCTAAACAGATTCCTTACTAACTAGAGTACAAGGTGGGACAACAGCTCGAGTTTTACCAGAAAGTTCCCACATCTCCAGTTCTGCAAAGCTCCATCCTCATTACCTGCTCACTCGGCACCGGTTGAAAGGCTTTTAGATGAGAGGGGCATTATCATGAGAGCCCAATGGGCACAATTAGGACACACGATGCCACAGCATCTCATTTTTCTTAAATGCAACAACAGTGTAGTTTAACCACACCTCTCATTGACTGGACCTCTGAGATTTTGTACTATTTAATGTAACTGAATTATCAGCTTGGTCTTTTAAGCCACTTGTTTTATTGTTGCTGTTTAATGAATTGTATAATGTTTTGAAAAGATCACTCGAGTGATTTATTCCTAACTTAGGGTGATTTTGTTTTATAAAAAAAAACAGTATTAATGGTTAGGTACTTAAATTCAAAAAGAAAAATTATGAACTGGGTTTGTTCACACTACGCAGATTAAACACTGTTAAACTCAGTGTTTCACAAGAACACAAAAACATAAATATTCACGTGTGACTTTTTAAATGCTGTCTGGGCTGCCAATATACAGCCCCGGTGATTTACTCTAAAGTGCCACAAGGAAGAGCCGGCATCTTTTTAATCAATCGGTGCTAAAGCAACAGTTCAACATGGTGAAATAAGACAAAAGACATGAACGTGAACACATGTAACCCACATGACCTCCTCCTGCTTTCAGCAACAACAAACTCCAGAACATTTGTGCACAGGAAACTTCTGCAGAGTTGACTTGAAGTGTCCTCTCAGATAATATAACTGTTGAGGTCAATTTGTCCAAATACTGGTTAAAAGTGAATGCTTAGTTTTGTTTAGTTATGTGGCCGACACTGTGCTTTTAGGGCAAACACTTGTTCAAACAAACTAAAATAAGAAGAAGCCTGTGATGCATGAGCGAGGAAAATGAGTCCTGCAGCATTAGACTGTGGGAGTTGTGTTTACACTCGTGGGCTTTATTAGCAGGAATTAAAAAACATGGTTATTGGTCCACTGGATGCTTTAAACCAGGTCATCTATTTAATAGTTGTGTGTTCCTGTGTGTGTGTGTGTGTGTGTAAGACGGTGATGTAATTAATGCTGTTGGCAAATGAAGAAAGGCAGAGACCAGATAGATGCAACACACACACACACACACACACACACACACACACACACACACAAGAAGAGAGGAGAAGAAAACCAAAGCCCATGTTGGCAGTGAAACAGCAGATTTCCAGCTCCCACTGACCAAACACTGAACCCACTGTGTGTGTGTGTGTGTGTGTGTGTGTGTGTGTGTGTGTGTGTGTGTGTGTGTGTGTGTGTGTGTGTGTGTGTGTGTGTGTGTGTGTGTGTGTGTGTGTGTTCATACTCATTCAGTCCACCGCAGGGACACAGACAACCATTCACTCTCACATTCACACCTACAGTCAGTTTAGTGCATGTTTTTTGGACAGTGGGAGGAGACATGCAGGGGTCGTGAACCCGGGTCTTTTTTTACTGTAAAACATCGTTTCTTTCTTCACTATTTTTTCTTCTAATGTTGAGTTTGTTGCACTGATTATTTCTCTGTTTCCATCTGTGCAAACACAGCTGTAAGTTGTTGTTTTTTGAGACAGATTGTGTGTTTCAGGAGATTCTGTCCTGAACCTTAAACACTTGACTTCTGCTGAAACTTTGCAGTTGGAAGTTTTTCCTAATGTCTTTAATTGTGTTTTGTCCTTGCAGCCTGATTTAGCTGATCTCTTTACTGTGAGCTGTTAAATTGCTGCTGATGCAAAGTGAAAATTTCATCACCAGAGTAAATGGAGGCTTTAATTGTGGAGCAGCTGTGGAAAAGTGGAGGTTTGTTTGCAGGCTTTTATTTTTGCTCAATTAAACTTTTCAAGGCATTTAAAACAGTTTAGAGATCTTTGAAATGTTTTGTTTTAGTTTATCACAACCTCCTCAAACCCTGAATCTCACATTTACTGACCGTGGAACATCTTTCATGGTCTGTATTTACAGTATATCACACTTTGTTTTTTTACACTTGAATCGATAGAGGACATTTTTGATGAAACTGAATTTGGTGCAAAAGAGAAAAACGACCTCATATGGAACATATTGAATTTGCCTATTGTTTAATTTTTGCAGTACAACTCTCGATCCACTACTTAGACTGGACTTGGACTGCTGTGCCTCGCCCATCACTGAGGAATATTTAGGCAAACACTGTGTCTCTGATTTCAGCTTCTTCAGTGTGAGTATGTTTCACTGCTTCTCAGTGACAGTAAAATGAGGACATACTCACACCCTCATGTTGAGGCTGTCTGATGTGTTTCTCCTCCTCCATGTTGTCCCGCCCCCTGGTCTTTCCCTCCCTCTGTCCTCTTCACTTGCATATTTATTGGACATAAGAAAACACTGCCTATGAGCAGCTCCTCTCTCCATCACCTCTTTTGAGACTCAACACATTTTACTGGAGCTGCCTCGACCAAAGATGTTCTCTGAGGACTCTCAGCACATTGGTGACACGTGACCATTTAAAGGGTCACCAGGCAAACACCGTGTCCACACCAAAGACATTGTGGTGATGGAGATTCATCATTCCACCATTAAGTGCAGTTGTGACGGCTGCTCGGCGTCCACTGTGCTCGGCTTGTTTTATTTCTGCTTGTTTTATTTCATGTTTCGATTAAAACTTTAAACAAGACAATAAAATATAGTAAAGTATACAATTATAATTGTTGCTATCTTCCCAGTATCTATATCTAAGCATCAACATTCATTTTAATTCAAGTTATCCACTGCACTCCTTTCTTACAACAAACTCATCTGGTCTTGTTTATCTGTCTGGCATTTGTCTATCGACTGATCTCTGCAGCCTTTTCATCAAGCCATTATCTTGCTCTTGCATCGGTTTAATTGTTTCATGCTCTCCCAACTCTTTTTCTTTATATACCATGTGATTCATACACTTAAGGTAATAAGGAATGAGGATCATACTTCACTTTGCTCTGTGTGATTCGAGTTCTCAGCATCAGATTCGTTTTGAGGAAACACTGGTGGTGAGTGACTTTAAACACTTTAAAATAAAAGCTGAACAAAGAGCAAATACGGAGGTTTTTTGTGGATACAGGAGTTAATGTTTTTTTATGTGTTTTTTTTATGAGTTTGTGAAATTCACGACTAGGATGCGACAAAGTTTGACGCAGAAATGAATGAAAAAGATGAAAATGCTGACGATACCGTGATTATGCGGCGGTTTCTGAACGCTGAGAAGTTCCATGTCAAAACCACCGTGTGGTTATGACGGAAATTTCACAAGTGACTTTTTGGTTTTCTTCATTTTAAATTGTTAATACACTATTTTAACATGTAGTACATTTATAAATAGCTGCCTGGTCCAGTATGTCAGTGTTAGAGACAGAAGATGGTAAGACAAATAACCAACTCACTCATGAACTACGGTGGCCTTCGTATTCCAGAAAGGATGTTGTTGGTGTTTATTTACATACTTGCAGACTGGTTTGTCTGTTCATAATGCTGCAGAAACAAGACAGCTTCCCTCAATCAAAAATAAGAAGAAGGGCATATTCTTTAGTGAATATACGATTAACTTATTCATTATTGACTAAACGTTAAACACTGGACCTTTAAAACAGTGGGTCTGCTGCACATTTTGATACAAGGATGGAGAATCAGTCTTCTGCAGCCATGTGTGGCAAAAAAGAAAAGTTGTTTTCCACTAAAGTCAACTATCATCATCACTGCCGTTTAAAAGCATCAGTGCTTCAGTGGGAAACCTGTTCCCCGCCCCAGCTTTAACCTCACACTTTTGTTTATTTCTCTGCTCTAGTTTTATTTATGGTTCACATGCTCACACTTTGGTAGCAACATACAGAAGTCTCCAGTGACCCGTGTTTATGTGGGACAAACCCCTTCATCATCGTGTCATTTGCTGGTTTGAGGTGCAGCATCCAGCCACCCAAAACTCAGATGTTTGATCTCAGCACACTGACAGGTTGATAAGTGACTGCTGGCCGTGCCATAGTCTTTAGTGGCTTTGAACAACATGAAACCTCTGCTGAAACTGCTCCCACTATTGTTTCTCTCTGGCAGTTTCATCAGTTCTTGAACCTGTGTTAGAAGCAAAGTATTGATTTCTAACTAGCACTTTGTGCTTTTCCCCACGACTGTGTCTCTTCTGTATTGACGTGCTTCTGAAGACAGCTCGGCTGTTGTTGGACCCTAAAGAGACAACGGGACTGCATGTAATTAGGTCTTTTATTGTCTTTTGCTTCGGTGATGACTCACTCGCTGCACAACACCGAAACATTTAACAGAGTTAGAAAAGTTGGCAAAACAAAAATCAATAGCAAAGATGAATTGGTGTACGCAGTGAACTCACACTATCATCACCAATAACACAGCTAATATCAGGGTGTTTATAATGACTGTCCTGTAAAGACACATTCATATTTGTGTTAAAATCACAACGTTTACATATTAGAAATACAATCTAGTTTGCTCATTATCTTTCGTACTTGCAGGGCCGACGATGACGGGCTTTATCCACATTGACACGATGCTGCGCTCACAGCGGACACACAGACACGACATGCATTTTTGCATCATTCGCGCAGGTTGAAAACTTCCCCTCATACAATGACACAGAACCCGATCGGGGTCGATATTCTCTGACTGACGCCACGTCTGTTTCCAGCTGCCAGCCACACTCAGGTGGTTCACGATGGAGGAGAAGCTTAGAATCTGTATGAGCTGTGACACTAAAAGCCTGATCGACAGACCGTTTTAAGCTTGGACTAAAATCAGCGTGGAATATATTGACTTATAGAATTCGCTCCACTCTCGCAGAAGTGATCCCGCAGCGTGGAAGAAGCGAATGCTACAGGGCAAAAATTCACTTTGGTGTGACCACAGCATGAAAAGTTAACACACATGCTGGTGGTTCCCAGTGAGCAGCTCCTGCTCTGTGAAGCTGCTCGTTTTCAAATACATGCTAAATAAGATCAAGTGTCATAATAACAGGATTCTACCCATTTGTATTATTATCATTCTAATGGAAAACTAGAGCTGTGACATTTTACAAAAATATTATGTGACACGATCTTTGAAACAACACAAACACACGGCTATATTCCTTATTATTGTTACTATACTGTTAGTCATGTGATCAGAAATACAACATCAGTGCATTCAGAGTACTGCAAGTGTCCAGGGCCGGACCTACGGGAGATTGGTGCCCCACTCCTGTCAACATTAATACACATGGAATAAAACAATATAGAATGATAGTCAACAGTATAAAAGTATAAAACAATAAATATAGAAAATAGACTAAACGCTTACATTACAGATCTTTTAAATTTTTGTTCCCCTTTTTTATTATTGATTATTTTATCATATGTTTATGTTCTCCTTTGAACCATTATTTACTCCTAACTCATGTCAGTGACTGCTCACATCGTCTCTGCCATTTTGCTTTTCACTGAAACACGAAGCACATGTTGTGCTCTGCGTTGTGTTCCGTGCATCATTTGAGTCATTTGTGTTTAATGGCGTGACTCGTGCGAGTGCCAGGAGTAAACACGACCTGGGGTTAATGTTGGAGCTATGTTCATAGTAAAGTGTTACTAACAGCTTGAATCAAATGACACACACATATTTTTAGAACGCGCCGGGTCCAAATTTCATGCTTACTTTCCGTTAAGTCCCTTCACACACACACACACACACACACACACACACACACACACACACACATCAACATGCTGCAGAATCTCAACACTAAAAAATCACGTCACACAGATGAAGTAAATGATGAAATGTTGCCTCGATATCTTTGCATTGACGTTGTATGCAGTCACACCATTACACTCAAAGCTTTGGGCTTTACTGGGTCTGGTGCTAACGGCTCGTGACCACCATGGTCATTCACCACACTAATGGTCACTTCAGGGGATTTGGAGGGAGAAAAGTCCATTAGTGCCTTATGTGGCACAGGTAACAAAGTGATTATGTCATTATTTTAAATGTAGAATAAAGGTAGTGCCCGCTGTAGCTGCTTTATACATGAAAATAAAAATGACCATGTGTTATGTCCTTATTTGGTGTTTTCAGCATCAAATCAAAATCACACCACATTTCATCTCAAGACACTTTACGATGTAATAGAGAGAAGTTGGTGTTTACTAAGAAAGTTAATGTCTTCAATATTTGCAAGGGATGAAAAAGGTGAGCAAAGATTAAACAACAGTCTAACACAATTTAATTAAACACAGAGCACACACACACAAACCACTGTTGTTGTTCTTATCGATCTGAATAGCTACATTCAATTGTATTCATGTCGAGTCACTACAAGCTACTCTACACACCGGTCTGTGCTGTTATTAGTCATAAAAATCATTTTAAAGCCTTTTCTATGTGAAGCAGTAGAAGAGGATGGAGAGAACGAGAGACACACAGAGAGAGAGACATGCACAGAGAGAGAGACAGAGAGAGAGACACACACACAGCTTTAGTAGATGGAAATGGGTTCAAAAAAGAAAAAGAAAAAGAAAAAGAAAGAAGAGAAATTGATCATGTTTCTGCTGTGTAGAAGAGCCGAGCTGAAGAACAAGGAATAATAACTTTAGTGCACTTGTTCATTCTGTGCCATGGACCTCACAAAACCCACCGAGGGAAAAAGGAACAAAAGACCAGAGAGGAATGTCTTTGCATTCTTATTAAAATAAAGTATATTATGTTCCTGGAGGAAGAAAAAAATGATGCAATATTTTCAGGGAAAGCAACATCATCACACACGCTGACTCTTCTGTGCTCTGAATATGTCGGACATTTAAGTAAGTGATGGCAAGACAAGAGAGGATGAATGAAGACGGAGAGACAGTTCCAGTATTCCAGTCCATTGACTCCATCTGACAGCTGGCCGATATGCTGATCCAGCCCATTTTGCTGGGGTCACTAAAATGGATATTATTAACCCTACAAAGAAACAAAGATTTAAAGATTTAAAGATTTAAAGATAAAAACAGAAGAGGAGGAGGAAATGAGACGGGAGTGTCTTCCAGGACACGTTAGTTCTCTGCCGTAGAGAACATGCTGTGCTCCTGGAACGTGAGAAAGAAACCAGTCAGTGCTGTAATGAGAACATGTGTGTGTGTGTGTGTGTGTTCTCATTACAGAAATATCATAGAGGGCACAGATCAGTCATCGCCATGGGGACCTTTATGTCTCACATAGAGGCGTCATTAGCATGAGTAAAAGCATCATTACAGGTGAGGGTTACACTTGCTGTGTTCCAGGCGTCTCAGAGACATATTGACTCTTTTTCAGGGTTTAACTTCCACCAAAAACTTAACTTAACAAAGTCAGAAATCTTTTACCATGATTACCGTGTGTTAGACATTGTCGGAAAGCTTAGAAATCACACGTTCAGAATCTGCAAACAACGCAAAAAAGCCCCTCAGGAGACTTGTACCTGGTCTTTCCATGACTGGGCACGAAGGTTTCACATTATAAAAGATGGCATACATTAATGGGCGCTCATTAGCAATGACACACAGGTGGTCGGTGTCTTGACGCGTGTGGTTCAATAGGTTCGATCGAGGCACATTTAACTCGCTGAACCACAGTTTCTCTGTAAAATCCACGAGACAGATGCATTAGAATGTCTGTGCTCGTGAGCCGCTGCGTCTCAAGGGCTTTATTTTTCAAATAAAACAAGTTTCATAGCCATTTATAGACATGAACTCTGCCGTCCACATGCTGCATACGATGAATAGTTCAGAGAATGTAGACAGATGTGTTTCTGTGGCTCCTGTCACGAGACTTCAGCTCAACTCAGCTCATGCTACGAGTGTAAGATGTTTAAGACCGCGTCCACACACGAGTGCGACTCCATGACTTTGTTCCTCATCAACTATGAACACAGTGCTTAAAAGTAATCGTAGCAATAATCAACGTTTCGCTGCCTCAATGGAACAGTTTCTGTGATGATTTGAATTTATTCATGTGATTGTTGACGTGTTTTTTTGTAAGGTGGCTGTTCAGCCATTAATCTCATGAAGTAGACGGAGCCACCGTGCTGCGTCCAAAAAGCAATTCCTGTTCAATTCAGATGTAAATGTAAGGGAGTGATTGGACAACTCATTATCCACAGAGCATATTCACATGCAGATCACATTTTAATACCTGCTGTAAATGAAGTCTTCTCCCTCCTATGTGACTGGATTAGGGCCGAATGTCGACTGCTCGTCTGAAGCTGCCGACAGACCCCTGCACTAGCCGTGGCATTTTCATTCAACTGGGTGATATAAATAGGTCTTTGTATTATTTAACAGTGATGTGGAAACGAGAGGAGAAAAGCAGAGAGGCAAATCAACGCATGCAAAAAAAAACAGCAGATGAGATAAGGAGCTGCAAAAAAAGCCAGGACTAATTCCACAATATCTGTCCCACGCGACTGCAAATACGATTTCAATCAGAGGTTTGATTTACAAAAGGTCAACATTACCACAGATATGAGAAGTGAACAACAGTCTGTCAGTGACTGGATTTACAACTAACACTCACAAAGTTTTGGTCAGTGTCTACTGGACTCAAGTGGCCAAGAAATGATCCTTTCAACGTCTTAACCTCAAAATGTCCTTCTGAACTATTTTTTGTCCAACAATAATAACAATAAAAGGGCCAGAAAAAGTCCTGTGAGTAAATGCTTTTGCCCTTTTCTTCCCCATAGTTTAATAACAATTTAAAATGTCGTGCATGAAATTTGAAAATGGAACAGTATGACACACATTTTCGTTGTGTATACACGCTGTGGATACTTGAATGACAATAAAGTCATTTAAAGATTTAAAGACAAAGATGCTGATGCAACAGCGGGAGTGAAATTACCGTAATAACCACATATCGGCTTTGACTTGCAACTTCTCAGCTTTCACAAACCGTTGGAATTTTATAATTTTATTTTTATTGTGTTAAAGGGTTAAAACAGAAACAACTGCCCGAGAAAAAGTGAGATTACCATAGAAGTGGTAACCAGACAGGAACCGAGAGCGGGGTCCAAATAATAAGAGGCAGATTATAAAAGAGCAACCAAAGTTAAACACTGCCTGTGGACTACACTGACATATGTCTCTGTCTCTGTCAGTCCCATGTGACTTTTATCTGGATTAGTGCCAAAGGTGATTGGCAGGTCCACTAATCCAACTGAGGGGTCGACAATCCAGGATTTAACACTCGATAATTGGCCTATCTGACCAAAGCTTCAGCTGTTTCACTTGACTTAAGTGACACACATCGAGCCGAGTGGCATGAAACAGTGTGTGTGTGTCTGTGAATGTGTGTGACGTGTTAGTGGCTAAAATGACTTGTGTATCAGCTGATGATACAAATGTTGTGTGTGTGTGTGTGTGTGTGTTTGATGACAAGCTCTCTTTGTGCATGTGACTGGTGTAGTTTGAGAAATGTGTTCTCTCTCCAGAACACGGCAGCAGAACGAGAGCGAGAACAGACTTTTGGCTTCAGAGTTGTTGTCGTTTCAGCTCTTATACTTAAGGTTAGGATAAAGTGCTCGGAAAGCATTTTTACCAACGAGTGTACGAGAGAGAAAGCTGTGCAACAATATACTGTATGTGTGTGTGTGTGTGTGCAATTTTGCACATGACACCTGACATCAGTCACTGACACACCTCCGCCGTAACAAAGTACCATCACTGGTGCCATGTTGTGGTCACAGCAGGGGGCTGCAGCACAATAACATGACGCTAGAGAACAGAGGAGACAGAGATGCTTTTCATCCACGTCGTAATGATCCGTCTGGAAGACTGAAATCAAAAGCACAGGCCTTTTCTGTTTGATGAGGGAAAGAGCGACGACTGCTCATCAGACTGCTGATTATCCGGAGGTGACACCGTGTTTTTACTGTTGGCTGTTGAAGAGTTTGCTCCTTTTGATGATGTCCTTATAAAACACAAGTTGACTCTGCAGCTTAGTGTGTAGGATGGTGATATCTTAAAGAGGCGCAGTTAGTGTACAACACATTTCAGGACGCACTGTGACAAATACAAGGACACTTCTTGGAGATGGACATAGAGAGAAGACTAGTTATTCTCGTCAATTTCACCCAAAAATGATGCAGCTACAGGAAATATTGGTGCTGCATTTCTGAACTGTGCACAGGACGCAATTAGAGGAGAAGGTAGAGTGAGAATCGGTGCAGTAAGCCTCTGTTAGTGAAAACTGTAAATTACTGCAAGAGAAAACACTACATTGACATTTTTAGGGTTTGAGTGTGAATTCATGTTTCTGTCTGAGCGAGACAACTGCGTCTGGGGCTCATGCAATCATCTTCTGCAGATAATCATGGACATTACACTGCTCTCCACAAAATGTGAAACGCTCTGCAACAGAGACGCCGTTGCACAACCAAACTCTCTCTCTGTGTGTGTGTGTGTGTGTGTGTAACAATGAGGCGTGCGCTTCCAGGCCCAATTATAGTTACTTTATAAGTAGCTGATGTCAAGTGATGTTACCTTGGGGCAAAGAGAGTCTGTTCAGTTTTAATCCACTTCATAACATGTTCTTTTTTTCTTCTCCAGTGTGTCACATAGTTAACAATAGATATATATATATATATATATATGTATATATATATATATATATATATATATATATGTATGTATATATATATAGTTTTATTTTATTATTTTTTTAAATGTGGGAGAGCACAGACACGATGGCTTCTGTAAGCGATTTTGAAAAAGTTTTAATCCTGAGAAAGCACAGACTAGACGATCCACACTGAGACAGAGTGTCAGTTAATGTCTTTTGTGTGTGTGTGTGATCTGTGGATCAAGTCACGGCTAAGAAGGAGACACAATCACTTCAGCTTGTAAAAGTTACGCTTGGAAACTTGACTTCACTCTCATTGGTTACTCTCACACGTTTGACACATGTGATGCGTTCTATGGCGATAAAATCACGTCTGTTAATCCCTCACACTACAGGACAATTTGGCCATATAATCTGTTCAAATCATCCTAGAATCGGAGGCCAAAATCTGGCCAATCATCCTCTTGTGTGGGGCGGGCTTAAGAAAAGACCAGCAGCTCTTTCAGTGCACGTCTGCTCACGAGAGCTCACTCACTATCATCTGATTCAGCCGATGATGACTCTGTTGGGATCAAGGTTTCTGTTCCAAGACCAGCAGATGGTCAGCACTAATTTGTTTGTTTGTTTGTTTTTAATAAAACCTTCACCAGCTCTGGCTGGTTACTCAGCTCAGAGAAGATAGTGCAGATAATCTGTAATAATGACAGATGGCTGAACCATGATTTTTACCCCTTTATTCATTTATTGTAAGCAAATGTTGAACAGACATAAATTATTGTTATGTTCCATATCATTTTTTTGTATTTGCATGGGTCGCCTCCACAGCAGCAATTAGTCTGGGGCCTCCGGATGCAGACATGCCAACTTCTCTCTGAGAGCAGTGCAGATGTTAAACTGGGCTGAAGGAGCTGTGATCGTGCAGCTTTAGCCAAAAACGATTTGTTTTGTCCACTGACAGAACAAACAGGCAGCATGGAGGGATGAATTTAGCTGTAAACTATAATATAACTATCAAGTGAGAGCCAGAATAATCAAGGAAAAGTCCAGGTCTGACAAACAAAAGCTGAACGAGCTGAAGGACGAGAAAAAAAGGACACTTATCATCAGTCATTCAGTCATTGTTGTGTCTGCAGCACTAAAGCTCCTGTGCAGGACCTCCATTGCCCCGTGTGGACCTCTGACCATTTACCAAAACACTGCCGTCCCGATTTGACCGAGTTTTTCTCCCCGTCCAGACAGAGACAGGATTATAGTGACAGAGGCAGAGTCTACAGTCCTTTAAGGTCATTTATGAGTTGTTTATCTGTCTTTGACAGATCCTCACTGTACTGAGACAAACTTGTGCATCATGGTTTCATTTTTGTGATGATAAACAGTTTGCATCGTTCTGCCACATTTATCCGGTTCATTTACTTATTATCTCCGTGCCATCCCTGCGCTGAATTCACCTGGTGGGTGTGAAGGACGTTTGATGCAGCATATTATTCCACATAGTGTTTCCTCCTCGACAGCGGCCCACTATTTCCAGTCTGTGTGAACGGAGCAGGGTCGCGTTGAGTTACTGCTCTTGTAAACAACATATAAATAACAATCTTGACAGTGTTTTGTTTCTCGTCTGTTGTGTTTCACAGAGCGCAGTTCAGTAAATAAGCAATATCATCATATCAGCTCCAGGTGAGGTCCTTACAATCCCAAAAAAAGAGAATATTCTGAAAGAATATGCTTCATAAATGTGATTAGTCCCTCTTTTTAACTGAGCAATGATTTCAGACCATTTCTGTACTTGAACAGTTTCTATCATATCATCCTGGAGAAGATGAAAATATCATATTATCACATGATGACAAATAAGGGACAAGTCGACAATAACGGAACATAAAACCATCTTATCCACTGACATTGTGTTTTTTCCAGAGATTAGGACTGAAATGTGTGTTGTTATCAGTAAAGAAATGATATTTCTGCAACGATTATTCAAAGATCGATTATTAATTGATTCCTAAATTAATTGTTTGAGGGTTTTTAATAAATAAAACAAGTTTCTTAATGTGAATATTTTCTGATCCATATCACAAAGAAATCATTAACTCTGAATCATTTTGGTTTGTGGACAAAACAAGACATTTGAGAACATGCTAAAAACATTCTTGTCAATTGTTGACGTTACATTATGAAATGTAACGTCTGAGAATGTTTAAATTGTATTTGCTTGTGCAAAAGCAGAAACCGTGGATACGGGAATGTCTCTTCACATCATGAAGAGCAGATTTCACCAAAACAGGTAATGCTAAAAATACATTACATGCAGTATTGTGAATATTACTGGTCCCTTGCCTGTCGAGTCAGATCTGACTGTGCTTCATTGCACTCAAATCAGCTCCTTCCTTGACTTCTTAAAGAAATCCTCCCGCACAGCTTGACTCATCATTCATATCCAAGACATATTCCATTTATTATTTATATACAGTGTGTCAAGCTTTATTTTTAGGGAGGTTTGCCCAAGAGGGAGACAAAGAAACAGTCTCCAAGGGCGGAGGATTCAAGGCAGGAAACATAGGACAGAGACAGAGAGGGAGATATTCTGATGCAGTCAAAAAGCTAATAAAAGTGACAGTGTCTCCAAACTGACTTCAACCCTGTCCAGTCTGAGCCTAGAGGAAGGAAATTAACAATCTGTCTGTTCATTTAGTGGCTCATCATTTCCTGACACCTCACAACGCCTGCCAGGAATCTTAAAACCGAGCCGATATGTCAGTGGGAGATAGGCAGCGAGTAACACAGGAGAAACACAGAGGGAGAAGGGGGAGATGTGCTATAGTCATCGTATACAGCGAGAGCTGGTAAATAAGTTTGCTTATTGAGATGCAGGTCAGCGTCCGGGTAGTGAATTACTGTGGAAATGGGAGGTTAGAACGCTAATGTCTCTCACTCTCTGAATACAAAAGCTTTCAACAAGGAAACACTTGTAGGAAATGATTAATTACTGATAAACATGTGGAAGAAAATGATCAATCAGTCCCATGAATCATCAGCTCAGGAAACCATGTGTGGAAGTTACTTCCATCACCTTTTTTTTTTTTGAGGGAGCAAAAGACAGACCTAAAAACTGCCCAAAAAGAACATTGACGCGCATCTCGCCTTTGGATCAATAATATACAGGGTAGGGTTATAGGGAAAGTGTATTTGAGGAAGCTGCACACTCAAGAAAACTCCATTTATAATGTGTCTCTATGTGAGCTGCTGCTTTTAACCAGTTTAATCGAGTCAGCTAAGACGGCAGCACGCGGCACGCCAACTGAGAACGTTTCTTAGTCACTTCTGGACGAGAGAAGACGAAATCAGTAAGATCAATTGGAACTCAGATAGTAAATATATGGTATATACCTTTACTTTGCATGTTCAACACAGTATAGAATGTGTATTTCCTTATACTTAATATTCCTTGA
The DNA here is from genome assembly GCF_019176455.1 of Solea senegalensis. Classification (NCBI taxonomy): domain Eukaryota; kingdom Metazoa; phylum Chordata; class Actinopteri; order Pleuronectiformes; family Soleidae; genus Solea; species Solea senegalensis. The sequence goes on from NC_058036.1 coordinate 20,563,112, forward strand.
TGTCCTTTTGTGCTGATTTTCACAGATACACAGAGAACTGCTGTCACTCCATATTCCTTCAGGTTTACTATCACTCTGCAGTTCAAGTGGGAGCTGGTTTTTTAGGACGTCATTTTTGTGTAATGGGGTCAGGAAAATTGTAAGAAGAGCTTTTTCTTGGCCACAGTTTAACCCAAGTGCTCGACGCCATGACGGATCGATGCATTCCTGCTACTCAGTGGTGAATCTTAAAGCCAGGTACTTGAAATTCCATATGCATCCATGTCGTATTCATATGTCACATGAATGACGGAATATTGAGACAGATCTGCACCAAGGTCAGACTTTCAACCTGAATAAGTTATTCCATGAATGTTAGAGCAAGTAGAAAAAGTCCTCATACAGCACACACGGTCAAGTGTGTCACTTAGTCAAATGCATTTGTGTATGTTTAATTTATGTTGAATTCATTATTAGAATAATGTATGCAGCTGGAAAAGAAGATCGTTTCCTTTAAGATACGAGAAGAAAAACAAGAAAACCTTCAAATATGTGCAGCAATTTTTACTGGACCAAATATCTGACGTACTACAGACAGGAAACACTTTACTTTTCAGCTTGAAGGAGAAAGGAGAGTGTAATCACATGGAAAACAGTGAATGATGATGTTTGCAATGTAAAAGGTTTGAGAGGTCTCACATACTCGCACAAAAAGCTTCCAAGCGGAAACAGTAGCACAGAACAGATTGGACTCCCAACACAACAGAGAGGACAGAATGAAAGATAACATCTCCCAGGAATACACGCTTAAATTCAGGTTCAGCGCTTTACACTTTGAGCAGTTCGTCTGTGATTACTTAACCTCCACTTTCAAAAAATAAAACATTTTTTTAGCTGACACTCACTGTTAGAGTATTAATTCCCGTTTATTTTGCGGTTGGTAGCAGACCACGTCCCAAAACAGATTCATCATCGAGAGTATGATGATATTTATTGGATGAAGATACATTATTAAACTAAAGCACCAGGAAATGACTTTAGACAACGTAAAATGTGAGATATGAGATAAATCTTGAGACATCCTCCACACGGAAACGTAACAAAACAATCGTTTTATTTCTCCTTCTGAAAAATATTTCATCCAAACAAAACGACACAAAACGCTGTCGTTCATATTCCACGCCTACGCCCAAAACAGACGACGTTAAACTTGTATTGAACAAGTAAACGTTACAATGTATAGAATCTGGGAACAAGAGACAGAACGATCCAGGACAATAAAAGTTATTATAAAGTGAACACAGCTCACAGTCATGAACATGCAAGCGTGGCATTTTTACATACACACTAATATATAGTGATAAAACTTTGGCACATTCACCAAGACTCATTTACATGTGGACAGATTCCAAATAATTGCAGTAGTGACCCTTGTATCGCTGACATGTATATTTTACAAATCAATGAGCAGAGAGTGAAGTGTGCATGACGACAGGTTTTCCATTTTCTCTGCTTCATGCAGTGTTTTTGTCCATGTCTCCGCCTCAGTCTGGGTAATTAGCACTGGGAGAGTCATCACAAACATTAGGCCAATAACAACCGTATCAATAGAACAGCGTCAGTGAGAGGCTTCAGCGTCTCCATGTTGGATTGATATCACGTCTGCAGCGTCAGCAGACTCCCCACAATGACACTGATTCATCGTGAACCACACTAATCACGTTTCATACGCGGTGACAGCACACAGCAGGACGTACATGTCAGTGTGAGACATAAACATGCTACGCTCTTGCATTATTTACATTTATGGCCGTAGAATAAAAAACAAATGTTCAGCGAGTGAGTTCTTCCTGCTCCTTTTTACAACTTTCACTTTCAATATCTGACAGTTATTCAGCTGGCGACTCGTGTCTGTGACTGGACGCTCGTGCTGCAGTCCTGAGGGCTGGTGTTCAAGTCCTTCAAGCCCAAAACTCAATGTTTTTTAAAAAAGGGGCACAGTGGATACGGAGCACATGTCCAAGGTTCAAGGTTCAAGGTTCAAGGTTTTTATTTGCCATTTGTGCTTAGACAGACAGTCCAGGCACATTGGAAATCTTGTGCGGGTTCTACGAGTCAGTAGTACGAAACATAAACACACTTAAGGATAAATATAAATATAAAAGTATAAAAGTAATAATAAAAAAAATGTCGAAAATGTGGGGAAATAAAAGTAAATAAATATACAGTTATACAGCATGTCCATGTGTATAATCCCATGTTAGACATGCACTGTTTACATTTAAATGAAATGGTGAGAAAGGTTCTGCTGCTTCTGCAAGCGTCAACCAGAGACACAAGCAGAGCGACGTCCATGGAGACACTTGGGGACATATTTGCTCCGCCATTTTAGAATGTATTTTATACATTTCAATTTTCTTTGCATAAATTAGTTTTATTCCTTGGCTGCTACAGAAAGGCAGATTATAAGAGAGAGGATGTTTCGATAAATAATGAAACAAAATCATGACTCGGATATTAGCTTTTGTTTGGATATGGATATTTCTAACTTGTCACAGCTGTGGTGGACACTGTGGTGGAGTTTTATGACTAAGCTCGTCCTCCAGGTTCATTGTTTTCACGTTCTCTGGACCTCGTCTCAAAAACATCCTGATCTTATCAGACACACTTGATATTTCCTCGGGCTTCTCGTCTTCTCACGACGGCTGTCAAACAAGTCCATTTTTAGACAGATATTACGAGCTGTGTGATAAAAGCATGTGTAACCACTGTTTAAACTACTCCACCTGGCTTCTGTCAGCACAAAGGCAGCAGTGGCTTAACATCTCCGTCCTTCGCAGTCACTAAGCTTCTTATTCTGTCACGTAGATTTGTTGAGGGGGGAGAGACCTCGACTTAGCTGCCTTGTATCTGTCGTATGATTCTTTGGTTATTAACCACAGCTGATGACTATGGATGAGACTTGAAGACTGGTGAATAATGAATGTTATCTGTGCTTTATTCAGCCAATATATATAACTTGCACTTAAAGCCCCATAAATGGTGATCAACTGCCTATTTATTATGCATCTCGTGAATATGAATAGCATGTACTATTGCCTCATCCCTTTCAAGGCCAAGTCAACACACTGGCTGACTCGTGGTCTACAATAATGTTTCACTGGGGTTTGCTGCCGGGGTAAACACATTTGGTTGCACATTTACTACGTGGTCTACGGTAGACACGGTGAGGAAGTGGTGTCATCCACAGGACAGTCGTAGGAGATTATATACTGTACGTAAACAGTGCTTTACTTTGAACATAATGTTCTAATGTGAGTACAGTACTCCAGAGATACATATAAAATATCTTAAAAATATAGATTTTTAAAGATACTTTAATGCAGAAGTGGTGCATTTCTACATGAAACACCTTTATGTCATTCAGGTACTGGATCTAACCTACAACATTGTCACATAGAATATTTTTTACACGTTATCCAGTTATTAGAGTCATTAGTCTGACAACTGGTGCCATCTTGCTCATAGGTGAAAAATATTAAATAGGAATGAACAATTTTGTCTTTTCATTCAGAGGACGTCATGCAAGCTACATTTAATATGAAAGTAAATAAGGTTGAGAAGTGGACAGCACTGATATTGCATTAATACAGTAGCAGTGCTTTCAAAACTACACCAGAGAGTATATCGATGTCATTTTGATTCAGACTCAGGGCCATGCTATTAATTGATCCCCAAAACTCTTGTAAGATCCTCAGAGTGCTGCCTTGACAACCATACTAATCAGAGTTCTGCAGCCTGATTAGCATCACTGAATCAATTGCAGCGGGGGGGGGGCAAGAACACACACACACACACACACACATGTGCATGTGTGACCGGTTCTATCTTTACTGCACAGACAAGAAGAAACCCTCAAGTTATACTGCTCCACATAAGATAATGAACGATCAAAACAGAACATTTTATTCAGGGTGAATTCTTATTTCCAACCTGTGGCACGCGTACCACCAGTGGTACATGAGCTTCCTCTGGAGTAAAATAAGAAATGCCGTTCCACTGTATAAACCAGGGATTAAAAAATAACAATCATCTTAATCTAATATAACCATACCAGTGTGAAACTAGACCGTATTTACACCACAGTATTTGAACGTTGTGGAAAATGGTTTAAGAGCTGAATATTTTCTCGGATGGTACTTGGTATTAAAGGTTTGAGAACCACTGAGCTCGCATGATTAAAATGGACAGCACCTTGGGTTATAAGCTCAGAACTATTTTTGTTTAATATAAATTGACAATTCCAAGCACCAAGGAAATGTCTGACTTTGAAAAACCTCACACCTGCTTTTGGAAAGGGTTCAAAAGTCACTGAGGAGTTTGGGATGAGCATGTCTTCAGGCACATCGCTGCCAAAGTCACATTTCTTATTTCCTATCACGGAGGCTCAGGCCTGCTGCATGGAAATCCAAGACTTGGTTAAATTAATCTGCTAAATTGGCTTTGAGTGGAAATCACTGACAGAAAGTTTCATGTTTCAGTGAGTATTTGGCAGAGAATGAACTCTGACTCTGAACATGACTCTGAACATGACTCTGAACAGACACAAAGAGAAGGCAAAAGTTTCATGTTCACCTAATATTTTTTGCCACATTTGCATCATAGCAAACTTGCGCTTCAAATGGAAATATTTCATCAGCGACAGGGTGGCTTACAGATGTTCTGTAGAACCTTTAATCTGCCAGAAACTTGACATTTCTGTCTGTTGGATGCATTACCGTAATATATTTGATAAATACTCACTGACAAAAGTGGATTAATCCCAATGCCCTTGGCGACTCCCTGACTTTTAATCTCTTCATTGTTTTTTCCTTTTTAAAATGTGTGAAGTTAATACATATATTAACACTACAGTTGGCTTATGGTGTGTTTAACGTCTTAATTTTACGTGGGTCTCTGTGTGTTGTGCATTCGGATGCTATCGTCTTCGTACTATAGGTCCAGACAGTTAATTCATGGCTGTTCTGCCAGATGACATTTGGTTGCATTGGAAACATTTAAACAAAGCAATTAACATTAGGAAGATTTAATCACAGTGATGTTTTTCAACAGAATGCACATAGAACCCATGTGACTCAAAAACTTAGTGTTGGCCAGCTTTAGACTTTAGCTAAATTATGCAAGTTTGGAAAAGTATAGCAGGAAACACTGAAGAAATCCAACCTCTACATCACCCACCGCGTCCCGTTAACCCTCCTGTCAAAGTTTTACCTCAAAAACACAGGGAATCATTGTCTGTGTCGTGGAAATGGAAACTTTTTTTCCATCACTCACTCACCAACTTCTGAATATTGTCTCTGCTTCAGTGGCATATGCCTCTCTAGCCTGTTGAGATTCCAGTCACATGCATCAATAGCACACAGTTAAAGTCTTAACAGGGCAATTTTTTCCCCCTCTCCTGACAATATTGTTTACTAATGGATTTCATCTAATAAGATAAATTGTGCTATAGGAACAAATGATTTAAATAAGTATTAAAAGAAAACAAGTAGAAAAAGGACAAACACATTTAGAAGCGTGCTGAATTATTAATCTCATGTTTTTGTGCCACAGAATAAGACAGAATTAGCAGTCCACTGATCAGTCACTGCAGCTCCATGAAATGGAACATGTTATATGGAGAGTTTGAAACTAAGCAACAGCTGTTGTTTAGTGGGTCTGAACTCTCTCCACAGCAGGCGCAGACACCTGCACACAGCTGCTGAAAGACACGTCCACTAACATGTTCTCTCACGATCACATGGCATTCATCCGTGCACGACGGAGGCAAAAACAAACCCTGGTGCAGGCTCCGCGAGCAGTCCGTGAGCAGAGTGCATTCCCGTGGTAATGAGGCTTGGTCACGTCTGAATAATTGATGGAAGAAAATGCATTTGTGAATTCATTGTAATTTCTCCTCTGAGCAAAATAACCACCCTCCCAAAACAAGGCGGCGCTGAAACTTCCACCTGAGAGACGGCGTCAGGGGACGGAGAGTGTTTGTGTAAGTGTGTGTGTGTGTGTGTGTGAGTGTGTGTGTCACAGAGAGGGAGAGTCAACATAGTTCAGTGTTCATTAAATCAATATTCACATTTACGTGAAGCAGCTTGTTGTTGCCCTTTAAGCTTCCTGGCCATTGTTTCCCTCTCTCTCTCTCTCTCTCTCTCTTTCATCCTCATCCTCGATCCTTCCTTCCTTTTCTTCACCACCTCTGATCCTCTTTGCTCTTTAAACTAAGGGCGCATTCACACCGGGATAGACCGAGGGACTCAACTGGGCGGGGAGTGGACGGACTAAACCACCTCGACGACCTCGCACAGTTACAATAGCTGCTTGTTTGGAGTGGTATTGCCCGAGACGACCACTGACGAGGAAGAAAAAAACCTGCCTCGTGGATTGGCCAGGACCAAATCCCCAAATCCAAACCCTTCCCCACAAAAACAAAGGAGCAACAATTGTTTTGTTCACTGAGGGCCGCCCAGGACGAGGCAGCGAGCTATCCTCACTTCCTCTCTTTGGTTTGGCTGGACTGTCCGTTTGCAGTTCTCACTCTAAGTGAACCGCACCAGGGTTCACTTGTTTGGTCCACAAGTCCACAGTCTGGATGAGACTATCTGGGGAAATGAACTCGTTTAAAGCCGAACAAACAGCTCTTTGCGAGTCCAGTTGCGACTGAGTCAACGTTTTTTTTTATATGTACAACTATGGATGCACAAGCATGATTTTAATATTTGGCAGAAACAATAAATAATAATGAAGACTAAGTCAACCTGAAGGCTGACAAAAGAAACTTGTTGTATTGGTGTTGGTGGAGAGAAGTGAGGACACAAGCTATTCATGAAAAACAGCATCAAGTTCAGGGAGAGACAAAAGAAGGAGGAGGAGGAGGAGGAGGAGGAGGAGGAGTCATGTAGCATTACAGATGCCAGCTGTTGGCCTGTATTTCATATATATAGCACTCACATCTGTTTTACATCACACCTTTACCATTCACACATTTCTACAGTGCAGTGCATTTTCTATCACACATCCATGTGTGTCGACGAGGGGATCAAACCCATGACCTTCCAGGTGAAAGATGACCACACAACCTGCTGCACTATCCTAGTTTCCACTCTTAAGCACCAACAGAGTGGAAACACTAAAGAAAAGGTTATTAGTTAGTAAAAGACATGCACTGACTGCAGCAGCAGACCAAACGGAAAATCCAAAAAAACAATATTTACTCTTTGCTTCTCATCGCCCACTGACACACAAGATGGAGTTCCACACAACTGAGCTCAGAGAATGTGCATCAGGACAGAGGGGGAGGAAGCAGACGACACAGAGGAAGTCATCAAATGTGTGGGTTTCCCAAACTGGGCAGCAGACCACAGAAGCTTCAAAGAAACACTGTGTACCAGTACAGGTTTAGTTGATTTCATATGGGACGCATGGTTACATCATCGTCAAGAAAACATACTTCATCTGTGCGTCATATTGTCTTTGACTTCTGTTAGCAGAAGGTAACTCAGTGTGTTGGTGTTTGTATGTGAGTCAGAAATACCTGCTTTATGATGCACACCGTGCTCTCCATATTTTGTTGCATGATGTCGACCTTGTTGACTGACATGCTGCCGTCGTGTCCGTCAGGTGTTCGCTGGCCTGAAGCTACATGCTCCTCCTCACGTCTTCAAACAGCCGCGCTGGAATCCACAAGTGACTACCTGTGCAACGACAGATGCAGGTAAAATGATTTCCCTGTGAGGACTCGAAGCAGAAGCATGTGCACGTGCACGTGCACCAGCACAGTACATATAATTAGCAGATAACATAACATTCTGCTGAACACATTCATTTCCACAATCAAAGGGATTCCTGACAGAAATATGAATACACGTACCAACAACATTTCTTTTTACTTTACTGTTCAAGTGCTTGTTAACACAAATATCTAATCAATCGATCGACCAATCATTTCGGCATGTAGATGTGGTCAAGATGATCTACTGAGGCTGACATGCAGCAACAGACTGGGGAAGAAAGGTAACATTTGTGTCAGTTTTTGACTTTGAATGTGACATGATGTTGGTTTTAATATATTAAAATTGTAGATCTACTGGGATTTTCACACACAATCATCTGTGGAAAAAAATATATATATATATCTCATGCAAAAAAGACTTTGTTGATGCCAGAGGCGAAGAGAAAACTGCCAAAATGACAAGTTTAACTCAAATATCTATTACAGCCAAGGTATGGAACAGACCATCATACATACGGTCGACAGCAGCAGCATCAGGAGTGCTGCCTCGTGCCCTTCAGACACAGCCACTGTCACCGAGCCATGCATCACAGCAGGTCACACACGTGCTTACACGTTCACACACACATTCTTAATTAACATGTTAAGGCCATTTTGTTTACTTCCCATGTCCTGAGTCCTCCTGCCAAACTCTCAAGCATATTCAGATTATATTCAGATGTCACTGCAGGCTTTGTTCTTGCAGAGAAGGGAAATGGTGTTTGCATTTACTATGTTCAGCTGTGACAGCTCCATAAATCCTCTCGGTTTTTCTGGTTTCAGATTCTAAGTCTTTAGCTCACTCACCATGAAACCTGAATGCATAATATTGCCTCCGTCACACTGTGGGTTTGTGATGTTGGTGATTTTGGACACACAAATTCAGGCAACTTCCCTGCAGTGACACTGTTTTCATCACTGTGGGGAAAAACAAACTATGACATTTGTCAGGGACGACACATAAAAGCTGCAGAGTGTCGCTTCACCCTGGCTGTGATCTGACAGCCAGTGTTGGACAGGTCCATAGGGAGCGATGGGATGTTTCCTGGAGGCTGTTCAAGCCTGACAACAGCTGTAACAGTGCAGCAGGAATGAGTGACGGACATCTCAACCACTGCATTCGCCTCCGTGATGCACATGCTGTGCACCTGCTGCTCTGGACTAATCATTTAAGACAAGGCGTCTGGCAACATGGACAACGACGGAGAACAGGAGGGGAAAGACAGAGCGAGGGAATGACAAGGAGAAAAGCTGTCGCCACGGACGCAGTCAAATCCAGTGATGACATTGTTTTGGTTTCTAGTTTCTTACCTTGTGTCTGTTCCAGTTTAATCTGCTGACAAAGCACTTGAAAATACAGGAATGACAAATACAAGTGGTTTATTCGGCTTTTTCAATGAAGGAAAAGTAGAAGTGCTTCATTTGTCTTTTTGATGTACTGATGTATGAACCATTGTATTTGTATGCAGTTATTAACAATAACCTGGACCAGGTTATTTCCAGGAAGGTAACTTCTGATGGAAGTGTTTGTATCTTCAGCCGTCTTCATTCTGCTCACCTGTATCAGGTGCTGGGCAGAGAGTGAACTGTGGGATTCAGAGTTGTGTCTCTGGTGTGATTAAAACCTCACGGTTGCAAAGCATTAACTTCATTCCTGGCACAATCTCTAAACCCATCATTCTTCTGCTCTAACACTTCGGGCTTTTACCTCTGAAGGTCAGAAGGCAACAGCAATGAAGAGTAGATAAAAACCACTGTGGAATATCCGTGTGTGAACCTTTTTGTCCAATTTGGACAACACAACAGTACATTGATATTCCTGTGTCATCATCAGTGGCACACCAGGTGGTACAACGCTCCTGCCAATAACCGTTAACCTGTGACACCCATTGCACAGGAACAGATTTCCTTTTGGAGGCTGCAGATTTGAACAGGGCAGCCTCTCAATCACACACTCATTCCAGCTCCACCGGCCAAGTGCTCTGAATTATGGAGAAGAAAGTGCGCGAGAGAAAGCGGGAGGGGGAGAAAGTGACTGAGGTGGACCATAAGATGCTGTGTGCTTCACTGTGCCTGTGAACCATGTTTAAATAAACATCAGACAGAGAGAAGGTGAGAGCCATACACAGTAATACTCACCTCATCATACATTATTCCTCTTGGCTTCATTCTAGATGCAAACCAACTGTGACTCTTCCTTCACTCTCATGCTTGACGTACTGCATGTATCCTCCTTTATACTAAATTTGACTGTACACATTAAATTGACCAATAAGCAAAGACAAGATGAACCATCTTTCCTATTAATGAACTAACCAACACTGACTGTTTCCTTTCATTAACATTTTCATTTATCTGAATCTTGCATACGGTGTAATGAAGTTTTATACCAGCAGAGGGTGTCCATCAACCAAAGTCCTCAGGTGATTAGCAAAAGAAGAAGAAGAAGAAGTCAAAGTGCAGAGAAATAAATGTGAAGTTCTAGCACGACTCGGCTCGACTCGACTCAGACATTTACCATTACTTCATAGTAAATGGGCGGGGTTGTCATAGTGCAGCAAGAGCGTTTGATACACGACACAAACACACAAACTATGGTTGCCAGTCCATCGTAGGGCCACAAACAACCGTTCACGCTCACATGGAACCATGTCCCTCCATATATGATCATTTCTAAACGTGGTAACTCCCAAAAAGACGTGTTTTTCAACCCCAGAGACTGAATACACACGTCCAGTCTCTGTAGAATCTGTGTATAACTCTTAAATCTGAATATTCATGACCACTGGAAAGAGCCTAAAGGTGATGATGTGCCATGCTCAGTCATTCAGGCGTCCAACCACAACATGATGACTATACATATACACTAGGGCAAGGATCAAAACATTTGAAATTCATGAGTTGAGAATTTAGATTCACCTCAAAGCAGACGGTGAGTGGTGTTTGAGGCTGTGACTGTGTCCTTTCCATCAAAATGGACAACAAAATGAAGTTAAAGCCTTCTTATCATGAGTCATTTGACATCAAAAATCCAACTTCAAAGGCACCCGAATGTGATGGAGTCGCTGGTTGTGATATATTTATCACCTAATGAGTTTATGTGCGCTCCAGTGCACGAAAACGCTGATGTCTGAGGGGAAATTAAGTTCAGTGTGCAGCAATAAGTGCAAAAACTCATTTTTAATCAGTCAAAAGCTTACAATCACCCAACTATTTAAACTATTTAAAATCTGCTGAGTCTTGTAACACAGATTTTTATATTACATATACTATAACAAACAAACAGTGAAATAACTTCCACATCTGGACTTTTTGAGGTTTGAGGTTGTTACAGGCACAAGATGTACTCGGTCAGAATTACAGACCACAGAAAGATTTGTCAGTAGAGCTGGAGCCTTGGAGAAAATCCTCCATTGTGCTCGTGTCACAGCACAGAGGACGAGGTGGTCAACAGTAATAGAGTGAGATTGTGAAAAGATGACAAGTGATGACTTCCATATACACTCTGTGGCTTTACTGTGTAAACCTGTACAGTCCAGAGCATTGTGGTGGAACAGGTATCACATCTCTCTCACATACGAGAACACAATGCTCAGGTTTCGATGGAGTTCATGGATTCACCACTGCTGTAGATACAAGCAATATCAACAGTGTGTTTCTATTCTCCTTGAAACTGTGAAGTAAAAACAAAGCAAATAAAAAAACATTAAATTGCATGAGCTCAATATTTATCTGTATGGCTGCATAGCAACACGTCACTGCATGAGGTGCTGGAGAAAAATGTTTTTCTCCAGCTTTTACTCGTGAATAACGAGTAAAAGGGTTTAACAAAAGAAAACCTATAGTAGGCAGCTAAAAATCCAAGTTTCAGTTACCTGTAAGTCCTTAACTTACTCAAAGCATGGTCATTATGATATGCATTATTCATTTTACTTTAATCATCCTTGTTTTCTTCTGATGTTTCCAACACTGAAAATGATACATTTCAACGAAAAAAAGGAAACAATTTGTTTCTGCCTCAGGGTTCAATAACATCAAATGAAGTCAAAAGAGATAATTAACCATCAGATTTGTATTTATCTACAGCATGACACTGAAATTGAATCTACAGAGTGTGTCTCCTCTGCGGCCTTCAGAATCGTGAGAAAAAGCAATGGAAGGAAACAAAAGAGAGGAGATAGAGATGATGAACGACTTTAAACTTTAACTGATGACAAGCTGGTCATGTGTGATGAGCATACGGTTTGTAAAAGCCATTCATTCTGCTAATAAGACTCCAGTACTGTCTCCCTGCTCGCATCAGCTCTTGTTAGCCCGAGAGGAAACTTTAGCAACCCGGGCAGCATCTGCATCTCCTACTGCTGGATTTGAGGAGACGTGTCAGCCGAGCTCAGGCTTTTCTGGGAATTAGATTTAGCACAGAAACATTTGAACGATCATTTCAGCCACGTTGGCTCTCACTGCCTCTGGACGTGTGTAGAAGGAAGGAAAGTGTGTTGGCGATACAGAGTCTCGCATCATGATGCTGGTGATGTAACAAGCAGAGACCGAGACAGGAAACAACATAACATGCACATGAAGGACTATGTGTGTATGTGTGTCCAGTTAACTCAATCAATGGGGACCAATGGGATTGGGTACCTTGCTCAGAGGTACCCCAGCCCTTGACTTACTGGGATTTGAACCAGCAACCCTCCAATTAGATGCCAAGTTCCCTTTCCACTAGGCCATGTGTGACTCGAAACATCGCTGATGGCTTCTTTGAAAAAGAAAATGAAGAAGCTGTTTTTCATTTGACTACAGAACTTGCACATTCAGGGAATTAGTGCTATACTGCAATATTATAGAACCTTAGGGACGACTCCTGTTCTTGTTCATATTAAGCTCTCATGGAGCATTTGCCCTAAAGATACGTGTGTTTTATCATATTACCACCATCGGTTGGTTCCTGGGTTTCTGTTCATGAAGAGTGGGAAAAAACTACAGCTTTGCTTTATGGTTTCTGTGAAATAATGCTGTTATTTGAACATCAAACATTCTGAAACAAAAACGCAGTTTAGAAACGGCTGCTTTCACCTTATTAGTGTAATGTGAGACGATCATCAATCATCAATAACTCACCTCAGAGTTCAGTCTTTGTCTGGGTTGGTCTTACGTCAGTGACACTGAGACTAAATTCATCAGTTCATCAGAACCTCATTCAACAACATCTCTCTTGACACTAGAACCAACACGCAAACACATGGAGCGGTGTGTTCTGACTTCCTGTGACAGTTCCGTCTGTCTCTCAGCCTGAAATTTTCACTCTCAATGTTTTGTCACATTTCCCGACTTCTTACATGTTTACAAAGGACGGCTTTGTGGAAAATACAGGAGGGAGTGACTCACAGAATCAGATTGTTGGTAATAAAGAGAACAGCATGACAACTGTCAACCGCTCTTAATATGTCTCCCTCTGCCTCTCTCCTCGAAACTCTTCCCTCCCACACAATAACTTGCCGTTTATTATAAGGCATGCTGTGCACATTGAGGAGAAAACTGATGTTCATCAATAGAACATGAGCGGGGAGATCTACGGTATTCTGTCAAGCTGCAATTTCTCCATCATCCTTTACGACGCGTGTCATTTTGGTTTAACTGGAAAGTGATCTGAGAGCACATACTTCCACTCCACACACATATGTTTTCATAACTGCTGTAACAATGTAAGTGCACTTTATCAGTGGTTCACTGGTCACTGGTCACTTTACTAGTGGATATCTGCATCTGCTTCTACACCAGTGCCGTCACTTTGCTGCCTCGTGGAGATCTTTGTCTTCTCTTCATGCAAAAACACACTTTAGATAAGAAAATGAAACAGAGAAGGAGAACAGAACATGCACCCATGCCCCGTCCTCCCGTACAAAGGCGTGGACATTGATTCTGTAGTTTTTGACCTTAACAAATGTAACTAAACTTTGACTGAAAGTAATATTGTAAACGGTGACTTGCATTTCTACCAAAGTCATTTTAGGTATTTAGGTTCTTACAGGACTGCTAAGGACAGATGTTAATACCAGGTCTGAGCAGGGCTCATCAGGGACATCATGTGACATTCCTGTGATTTCAGACACCCGGGCTGGTTGGACGCTAAAGATCCTGTGGCACAGACAAGTAAAAGCATGTGCACATTGGCAGAGACTGAACGATAGATAAATGAAACTCTATACCTGTCTGTCTATCTGCCTCCCTGCTCATGCTATATGGGCTTTGATTGACATGAGGCTGTGAAGCTGCAGCAGATCAGCTCTGATGGAAGCAGACTGAGGGAAGGATGCAGTGACTGATGGATTCAGCCGGTACAGACGAGTGTCCAGGCTGACAGGATGATTGAAAAGCAGAGGGGGGAATTGATGTGGATGATCGATGCATGGGGGCTCGGAGCAGAGCTCTGCTGAACTGAGAACAAATAGTCATGAAGCAGCTCTGATTGCCAGAACCAGGTCTCTCCCTTTCTCTCAATCACATCTCTGCTGAAAATGAGTCATCAGTCCTGTCCCTGACAACACAGTTCAGTTTCCCTTGAAATAAACCACTCCACATATACAGCAGACGAACTCATATAATGTGTTTTAGTGAAATTTAATTTGAGCCAAATTCAATTTAAGTAAATATGTGTGGACGCTTCACGCTGATGAAAATCAGAGTTCCCTCAGATCAGAGGTCCGGTCAGAGATACCAGACAGAGTCATTAAGAATTTAGAAAGGTCAGTAACAAAGGTTTCAATAATAGATAAACATTATGACTCAGTCCAATATTTTAAAGGTGTAGTGCGTTACATTCGGTGCCTCTGTTCAGTCGTGTTGAAAGGAAATGATGTAACAATATTTATATGTAGGATCCTTGAATCTAAATACAGCCTCTGTCAAACAACAATATTCACCGTCTGTCTTGACTTTCTTCTGTTTGACATATAACCAATCACTTCCTGTGTGCAGCACATGCCAAAACAATGCTACGCTTAAAAACACAGACAGAGTCATGTGCCTTTATCAATAATGTTTGACAATGTAACAACAAATGTAGCAAATGTTGGTTAACACATCACTTATGAGTTATTATTCATAAAATGGAGGGCTGATTAATCTGTACTTTAATAAAACAAATGCACTTATCTCATGTCAACATTACTTTTCTCCCTTTCCATATTTTGCCATCATCTTAGCTGTAAACACACACAAAGAGGAAAAAAGCAGCGTCACCATGAAGCAACAGAGAGTGAGTGAGTGAGTGAGTGAGTGAGTGAGTGAGTGAGTGAGTGTTACTTAACCTGCAGAGAGAAGGCAGCGTTTGAATGACAGGTCTACTGACCGGACTGGATTTGGCTGCTGAGGTGTTGAATTGTTCGCTGTGAATCACGGTCACACTGCATCTCACAGACTCAAGCTGTTTGAAATGTGACTGCTTATATATTTATTGTACTAACTTAAACAGACGATGAAAAACAGTCCTGACCCTCACAGTTCCCTGACAACCATTCATCTTTGTAATCTGTTCAGGGGCTCGTTGCCTTTGTGAAAATGTAAGGTGGAATATCTGTGGAGTCGGAGTAACTTGTGAGGAGAAATTAGCGAGACACTTTAATTCCCAATGACAAAGGTAATCTGCTAATTGCTGCAGGAATCCAAGGTGAAACCAGCACAGGAGTGAGGGAGCATCACTTGACGGATTGCCCTAAAGCTTTACAGCACAGTGTATGTTAAAATGCATACAGCAAGTCATTACAGAGCATTGCACTCTTCTATCCCACCAATTTATTCCAACATAACACCTGCTTCAGTGAGGCCAGACTCTCCAGCGTCCCTGTCATTTCCAAAATGTGAGCAGGTGGGAGGTCACTTAGTGTTATGGAAACAGTCTGCCTCGCCGTGTTATGAAATTAGAAGCACAGCAGTTTCTATTTTTAAAGCAAGAGGCAAAACCCATTTCCTCACTGTGTCCTGCGCCTGACCCACTCATATCCGGCTAATTGGGTATGAGAGTAGGTTGTCAATCAGCAGTTAACACCCATATGAGTTTACATATGTTATATAATTGGTGATAAAAATGAGCATTGTGTGTCTATATAAATGTGTAGAGGAGTAAATAGAGAGGTGGACTGGGCAACCTCAGTCATTACCAAATTTAAAGCGAGTTTTATTTCCAATAATTCAGTTTACATGTGTGTGGGTCAGCCCTTGAGCCAAAACAGCAGGATTTGGAAATAATGAGCACATAATGGGACATAAAATGTGATACAACAATGGAGAACAGCATGAGGAGAGCAGATGGCACAGAACTCTTTCCCTCGCTGTCTCCAGATATTCCCAGCACTGGATTGAATGCCAGTCAAGTTTTTAATCCAGTGCTTTTCAATGCCAGCTTAAGGTTGGCATGGTGGTTGGCTGTGGGGACGCTTAGTCTGTCTGTGTATTTATCCACAGTGTTACAGTATTTTTGTACGATCGAATGCAGATTTTAAATGTGTGCGTTGACAAATCCAAAACCTAAACCTGGTTGGAAAGAGGCCTGAAAATAATACTGACAAAAGACTGTTGCTTTATGTTTACAAAATGCAATGAGAATGGACTTTTAATTAAATACATGGAGCATGTGACTCACTGAAGCAGATTTGTGTGGTATTATAAGTGGATTGTTATTTCCCTAAACAATTAGAAGATCATACAGTAAGTGTATGCAGTTTTTCAACTTTTCAGTTGTGACTGAAACTCAAACTCCTTTTGTGTTAAGGTTTATTGTCCATCCTCTACTGACCCAGTAGTGAAGGGCTACTATCACTGATGCCTCCACCAAGTGTAGTTCAAAGGTAAATGCTGAATCTATGTGCAGCACCAGTGATTACATCGAGCATCTGTGAACATCCAAACAGGAGGTCATGCTTGAGTTTACAGTGCCCTGGGAGAGGAAAATGGAAGAGGCCATACGTGGAGCAGTGCAGCAGGTATTTCATTTGGAGGGAAAAGGCTTTGCAGTAAAACCCCTGCAAACCTATGGCAGCCCACGAAAAAGAAAACCCATCAATGAATCTCCTGGACAAAAGGCCTCAGGACGGCTGAGGCTCAGAGGGAGCAAGCTTTGGAGTAATGTTTCAGGCTTGTAACTGATCAATCCCGCTCAATATCATTTCACAAGCTACGTTGGTGGGTTCTGGTTTGGTAAGACTCGTTGTTCTGAGTCTTCCGACAATTCACAAACTTTAAAATGATCAGACCAAACATCTGTATAGAAATGAAATGTGATTACGTTATTAGCTCAGAATGAGGAGGGGAAAGAAATCCTGTGAGCCTCAAACACGTTAAAGCTGGACAGCAGAAGAACAACAAAGTCTGACAGGTCATGCAGATGGTGTTGTCAAAATGACTTTGAATTGATGAAGTCACGTTGCCTTCTGCCACCGCTCTGGTAAAACGTTAGAGTCATGGTGTGCAGATTGTATTCTTGGCACGACTTAGGTTTTAATACCAACTGACCGGGGTTTAAATGCCACAGCCTCACGGAGCGTCGTCACGGACCATGTACAGACCTTTAGGGCCGTACTTTGTCTCCTCCTCATGGCTACTTTCAGCACAATATTACAGAAAACAGACAACACAGTCACAAATGCATGTTACATCATGTCATATTGTGCATTTTCTTACGAAATGAACTGAAGAGTGTCGGTAACTCCATTGTTAATATGTTGATAGCACTAACCACTGCGCTTGTCTTTCTTCTGCGTGTTGTGGCAGACAGAGAGGAGATGAACTGAGATGAACTGAGCTGAACTGCCCTCAGGCGTGAGAACCAGCACAGCAGAAGAACTCAGATGTTTCTGGTGGCTAGTTAGTAACCGCAGGGGGACGGTTGATCAAAGAAGGCTGAGACAGGCAGGAGGAGAAGGACACCAGCGTCCTGAAGACCACGCTCAGCAGGAGACAAGAGCAGCCAATGATGTATATGCACACTCAGTCAGCGCCGTGGGTGGCTTTGAGTGCTGATCATGTGAGGGTGTGATTACAGTCTTCCAGTCTTCCTGTGTTTGGATTTGTGCTTGTTTGCAGCGCTCGTTTAAACTCTCCATAGTCACGTCCTGGTAACTGGGAGTTTTCTGAAAGCTCAGAGTTCAGAAGGTCCAGACAACTTGGACCTTGGACGTCCAGTGTTGTCATTGTGAATTCACAAGTTTTGCTTAAATGCAGCAGGAGAAACAGCGAGTAATGAGCCAAGCAGTTCAAATTGTCCAGGCAACCATCTAGCGTGGGTGAAGCCAGCCAAGTCTGCCAGCCATTATTTGATTTTGCTCTGCAGACACGTCTGGCAAGGACGCCGTTTTAGCCAACTTCAAGTGAACCAATCACAAGCTCCTGTCATGCTAGAGGCGGACTTAACACTTAACAGAGAAGCAACGTCCAGCGGCTTTTGTACAGTATATATCCAACATGGTGACCACTGAAAAGAAGATTTTAAGCGACTTTTTTAAGCAACTTTGCTCCATAGAGAGACAACAACAATGCCTACAGATCATTGGTCTGATTGGTCGTACAGAGGCTTTTTCATCTACGTGCATTGGTCACGCCTCTTGAAAGTGGGAGGTGACTACACTGTGCCTGGACTCATGGCTGACACATCGATCACCCTTCTTTCTGTGTGAAATGCTGGCGCTCAGGTTTTTGATTTGGCAGCTTAAAGAGAAGAGAAGAAAACGGAGGATATAATAGACCACAGGAGGAGATGGCACTCATTTATATCCATGTCAAATGAAACTGGTGAGACAGAAGTGGATCAAATGAGGATAGAGGAGAGATGAAAAAGAGAGAGAATGAGAGAAAAGTCAAAAGACGAGAGTGAACATGGCCATCCATCTTGGTTCCTGTCCAGCTGCTTGGACTGCAGCATCAAACACACACAGCTTATTCTTCATAGACTTCGTACACTTCACTGAATCCCGTTCATTTGGACAGCCTAAACCAAACTTTAACCCAAACCTTAACCATAACCATGTCTGTGTCTAACACTAACCTCAACCTAATCACAAGTATCTGAGCCCTAAACATAACCAGTACCTTCAAAAATGAAGTTCTGCCTCATTAGGGCCAAGTTTTGGTCTCCATGTGAACGACTGGTCCTGACAAGGTCAGTGTTTATGCCTGTAAAGGTCCCGAAAAGGCAACAAATACAAGTGCACAAACACACACACACACACTAACAACAGACAGCCTCCATTCTGCCGATGGCTGACACAGATACTGCAATGCAGAGAGAAAGATGAAGCGAGGAGTGAGGAAGGGAGGGAGCTGGCGAAGAACTGAGCCAGCAGAGAAGAGCTGCTGGAGGGTAAGAAAAGGGAGTGTGACGGAAAAAGGAGGAGAACCACAGACAGACAGGACAAGAAGGGGGGAGGAGGGTGAGTGAAGAGGTGAAAAGAGGAGAGGAAGAGCTGGGAAAGACATCAGAATGAGAAGATACAGGGAGCGGCTGACAATTAACGAGGGAGCAGAGAGAATGTAGAGAGATACACTGAAGTAGAAATCTACATTGATTGTGTAGATTTCTGTAGATACAGCAGCTTCATTATTTCAGAGAAACTTAATAAATCATTTGCACAAAACATAAATAAACTACCAGAATGAATTATTCAAAAACCCAACAGCAAAGAATACGTTAGCCTGTCAAACAGGTGGTCCGCAGGCTCCAGCTGCAGGCCAGGTAACAGAATATAACAGGAGCTATATTATTTTTGTCCATACAAGCACTTTTACTTTGAAATTCTGTTAATCTTTATTGCAATATCATGTTGGAATAGTGTGTTCTAATTTTAAGTGCATATTATTCACCCAATACACAGCGTTTTTTCACCCCTCCCAATTTTAGACCAGACTAGATGCTCATTTGCCTCCAGGTCATTTAAGTTTGAAATCTCTGCTCTACTGGACTCAGCTGACTGTCGTGGTCTGTCGTCTTTTTTCTTTCCTTTTTTCACGGACTTTTCAAGTTTTGAAAAAAACAGTAAAACAGAATGAATAAAATATGCTTCATTGAAAATGCAGTGCAATAGTTTGGTAAATAGATCCATAATGGACAAAAATAAGTGATAATAAGTAGAAACTGATAAGTAAACTGAGCTAGTGCGAGTTTAAAAGTGTCTGCTAAATGACATGTAATGTAATAAACCATTAAATATGACATTATGCTCTCATAACCTTGTGTGTGTGTGAGTAGGATTGATTTCTATTCACATGCAAAGTGTTTTTACATGAATCCGTGGCTTTGATTGATACGTTCACTGATCTATTTTTAACACTGTTGTGTAACCGAGTGTGTATGTGCATCTTCACGGTGCGATCGCTTGTCCATGTGTGTACATGTGAGATATTGTGATAAAACCTGTATGTGTGTGTGTGTGTGTTAAAAAGATTTATGAGCGGCAATATTCTTGAGACAGTGGCAAAAACAGCATAAGAGGTTCAGTAATAACCAACTTGAAAAGCTACAATAAAATTTTAGAGACGAGACAGATAGGAACGTTTATCTTCGACAACACTGAATTTGTCCAGCTGCCTTTGTTGTGTTGTTGCAGCTTCACACACACTTCCAAACAAAGCTCTTCTACTTTATGACTGTGAATGTAGACTGCAGTGTAGCACACACAGGACACCCCAGATCCAGATCTCTGAGTGGACCTGATAACCAGAGGTCAGACTCATCCGTGGAGAGCAGACGATGATAATAAGCAAAGAAACAAACAGCTGTGCAGTTGTTCATTTAATATAGTGTGCAGATGTGAGTCGAGGACATGTTGGTTGTTCATGTTGGTCTTGGTGTGTTCTGAGACCTTTTCTCACCACGAGGGGCCCATTAAGGGGTTTTTGAGGTAGCAGTGGTGAGCTGCATATTAGTGTGGTTTTAGGGCCTTATATGGGCCATTTGGACCGGCTCCCAGGGGCAAAACAGCGGTTGAAATGCTGTGAAAGTTTGGTTTGACACCTTGTTGTATTTGGATCATTACTAGTTAAATAGTATCTTTGAATCTAACAAAACAAGTCACAGTTATGACTTAACTATTCATTTACAACAGGAAATGGCTGTAAACAATCCCAACACAGGCATATACTGTACAGTACTTGGAGTTATAGTGAGTTTGTGCGCACACAAGCAAACATATTGTATAAATCAGTGATGCAGCAAATAAAGGGAGCATGAATGTAACAGTATTCTGTCTGGCTGTGAATCATTTCAACGCTTCCCCAAAAGATGAAACTCCTGTTCAGATCATTCCAATTATTTTCACATCATATCCTGATTTGGTTTTTCCCAACATCTCCCTTGAGCTGTCAGATCTGCTATCTGTGAGCAGATGTCTGATTAAAGAGCTGCTTTGACTAATATGTCGATATATTACACATGCAGTTAAATTGCACACAATTATTTCAGTGTCACTAAATTTTATTTAATGTGTAAAAAAACCCAAACTGTTTTCATTCTCGTCTCCAAACATTTTGCACACACAATTATACATACAACACATTCACTTAGAGATTTAATTTGATTTAATTTCATTTAACTTGCAGGAAGTGTGTGCGCACAAAACCCTTTCAAGTGGAAACTGCTGCTCGTACCCCGTCTAATCATTAGTCGTTTAGTCTGTCCATCAGTATCTTGTAACAAAGAAGCCACATAAATGAATCACTGTTACAGGGTCTGCCATTAACATGTAATATGTCAAGGTTTCATTTCTATCTTCCTGGTGCTGATGAGGAACAATGAGCTGAATGCTGTTTATATTTGCACCATTGTGTGCAGTTGATGAGCTCTCAGTCATAACAATAAGAGAAAATGTCCTCCAGAAGATGAGTGAGTGACCGAGTGAGTGAGTGAGTGAATGAGTGAGTGATACTGTGACTTTTTTCAATGACTACTTCAAAATATTGGTATTGCCAACATCACAAAATCAATAAGACATCATTAACAGACAGTTGATGCACTTCTCTGTGTGACAGACACACCTGTTACGTGTTAGCTTTGGTCCACGCCCCTTGTCTCCAGTGAAGGACAATCTGAACGCTTCAGCACACCAAGACATTTTGGACAATGCTATGTTTCCAACTGTGTCTCAACAGAGGAAGAACATTTTCTATTCCAACATGACTGTGACCCCGAGCACAAAGCAAGACAATACAGACATGGTTTGACCTCAATCCTCATCAAGCACCTTTAGGATGAACTGGACCAGAGACTGTGAACCAGGCCTGACCTCATAAATGCTCTACAGAGTGAACGCACACAAATTCCAAAAGAAAGATTTCAGAATCTTTAACTCCATGTTAAAGTACTGTATATGTATTTAAATACATCATTACAGTCCAAACACCTTTGTCCAGAGAATAGCTTTAAGTGTTGTATTGGCCCTAAATATCTAAATGTACCGTCAATCTAAAACAGAACATTAAAAATACAATACAGTCAAAGTTCATGAGCTGATCACTTATTTCAGGAATGATCATAACAGCAACTGTATCGTGTTGTCAGTGTCTTCAGTGCTCGAGGATTCAAACTGTTTGTGAGAGACGACGCTAACAACTACCAAACTCTAATGGAGAAATGCAGGCTTTTGACAATATTACACTATATATACTGTATATATATATTATCACAAGGCTGTAAAGCTGCAGCAACATATTCTTAATGTCTTTTCTGATGGAAAATCTTTATCAATATAAGATATCTTTAGAGGATGCTGCCTGCAGAGGAGCACAGCTGGAAGAGTCTTACACTCTTATGGTACGAGCACATGAATAATCAGTTCATAGGTAAGAGGTGACATCATGGATCACAGCAAATGTCCTGTCCTTGTTTGGCTTCAGGTCCTGAGTAAGATTGTTCAAAGTGTTTCTTTCAGGTCAGCACAATACTGGGCAGATAAGTTCTGCCTATAAAGGTCACAGCAGCAGCCGTCTGCAGTATCTGCAGCAGCAGCATCATCACGTCATGATTGACTCTGCCGTCCTCCGCTGCAGGGTTTTTAACCAGGAGGTAACTTAACCTGATAACAGTGCTCTCAGTCACCAGTGAGGAGCTCCTGGCAGAGTGTGCTCTCCTGCACCCGGAGAGCACATACGGTATATACTCCCATAACACTGCAGCATTAACGCTGATAATGCTGTTGTTCTGTTATCGATTGCTTTATATTAGCAGAAAGAATCTTAAATCTCTGTTCCAGACACAAAACATCTAAGACTCACACAAATTTCATTCTCTTACTGCAAATGAAAGCCACGTTCAAATAATTGTAGTTGAAGGATTTTGTAGATTACAATTGAATACAAATTAGGGACATAGTAAATTCAAATTTACCCCTTAAACAAATTGGCGCTTGCTTATCTCACCTACGGAGAATCTGGATTTCACGGCGCTTCGAGTACAGCCATGAAAAACTATTTCATTTACAGTGTGGCTCCTCTTTTTTATTAGATACAGAGAGAAGCACAGACATGTAGAAAACCAAAGAGGATGTAGACGGCGGCTGTTTTAAATGTTTGTAAATATTTTGATGATTAGTGAATTAGGACTTAATCAGTTGCTTTCCTTTATTTGTATCTTAAGTGGAAATATGGCACTTTTCTTTATTGCCAGCAGTTGCTCAAGAAGTGCAATTAATTAAAATTAACACAACACAAGTGCCCCCACACACACACAGCTGGGTCAAACAGACAACAATTAGTGATTTTACACACCATCACCTTAATTAGAATGGAGAACAGGGACACAGACGAGTACATGCACACACACACACACACAGCATAAACATCAGTTACACATAAACATGCTTATGTGCTTATTAACATCACACTGGAGGGAAGAGAGAGTCAGAAAAACACTGAAAGAGAGCAGAACAAATCAGGAGAGGCAGCGACAGGAAGGAGAGAACGCGAGGGGGCGAGGGCACGAGCGGCGGAGACGCTGCCCGTACTCCTGACACAGGAAGTCACACAGCAACCCACGCACTAATGAGTGGCCATGCTAATTGAGGCAAGTAATTAATCAGTCCTGCTGCTAAATAATCCAATTGGAGCTCGTGTATCAGTCCGTCAGAATAATGAGTTACAGTCACACACACACACACACACACACACACACACACACACACACACACAAGCTCATGAGTCGACCTTCAGCAACAAATCTGTGCATCATCACAATGAACAATAAAAAGAGAAGGTGCTTAAAAAGTGTCGCACACACTTGTTCATTGACACGTTCACTCTCTGTTAGCCTGCCCTCTGCTGGATCAGAGGAGTCACAGCACTGACGAGGAATATTCTCCTCAACACTGATTTTATAGTTTACACTTTTATTACGCGACAAAAGACCAAATACAAACACACAACTCAGACACAACACGATACAAATATTCTTTGATAATGCGATCTAGGCCCAGGGTTCCCAACCTGGGGTCCAAGGCCCCCTCAGCGGGCCAGAGATGACAGGAGGGGCACAGGGCTTTGTCTGCTCTGAGGTTTTCAAAGTTATATGTTTAAATTTAGAAAACCTCAGTCACACACTCCTGTTGCATAATCACAACTCAGTATCACCCAAATTAAAACCATCAACCATCAGTTGATTAAGTTATTGATTACCAACACCTCTGTGACCATTACTGTGTAAGAAAATCTCATCAGGTCAATTAGCAGCTAAACCTGATCATCTTCCATTTTTTATGGATTTTATGGAAGCACAGGACAGTTTTATCCTGTGAGAATAGGAAGAAAATCCTACAACTGCTGTTCACTTTTGCATATGAATTATTCACTTGATTCAGGGGTTTGGATTGAGGAGCCTGGTTTCTCTTGGACACAAGCAAAGAGGGCTTCAAGGAAACAAGGCAGGAAGCCACTGCTCTGAAAAAGAAACGATTCTGGCTGCATGTTCCATAAGTAATCATCCTGCCAGTTATTAACACAATAACAATTCAGCTTCCATGCTTTCCAGCTCATAAGAATAATGATGTTCTCAGTAAGGAGTGTGGTGTTGCTCCAGATTATTGTGCACCATTCACTCCAAACTCCTGGTTATAATCGTACCATTCCCTTTAATGATATAATAAACATATTCCAGTCTCCTTTCCAAAATGCCATTAGTGCTGGGAAAGTCATAACATGTGCATTTAGGACACTCTCTGTCCACAGCCAACCATAGTAGGCTTCATATGGAGTCTATATCTATTATTGTGTAAGTGCTATTCAGTCATATCTCATTACCATTGTTGTGTTTATTTACAGAATACATTTATAAAGTTTAGATACTGTGTTTCTACTTTATTGGAAATGTGCCTTTAGCTCACAACAGAAAATCATAAAATAAAACTAAAACTGACACCGACAGGTTTAAATTCCATTAAAAACTAAAAGAAAATACCTGTCACAATCTCTCTGCAAAAAAAAGACTTGGTTTCATTCATGATGGTAATATCTGGCAAATGATCCCTCACCCATTCATTTGTACCTTATGAAATATCCTTAAAATGCTCTTTTGCACAAAAATAGACACGACCTTATGACCCAAAGCTTTCTTCTTCCTCAAAGTCAGTTTGTGAAACATATTGCACTTGGAATTAAGGTTTTTTCCATTTGTTTTTCACAAAAAGCAGAGACAGCACCTTTTCTTTGACATGTCAATTAGTTTAAAGCTGGTTGAGAGCAAACATTGTGTGATTGTTAAATAAATCAGACGGAGCGGTGTCTATTAGGTCAGTTTGTCTCTGCTCTGTTCCATCTGTTAACCCAGTGCAGACTGTTGTGAGAGGAGCTGCAAACCCGCAGAAGCTCGAGGAACAGAGCAAAGGAAAGAGCAGTGATGTGAGAAATATTGTGGCAATGTTTCACAGCGAGAAGTCTCACAAAGAAAGATTGTGACGGGACGTATGAATTGCTTGAGAGGAGAACAACACCTACATATTTCACCCTTCAGGCCTTAAGTGCTCATTCTGGTGGTTACTCACAGTGACAAGAGTTTCACTGATGGTGCCAACATGCATCCGTTACAGCAGTGACTGCAACTTTCAAAACTATGTGAACAGAGTTTAATGAAAGGATGACAAGTGTAATAATACTTGAACGTGCAGCATCTACAATAGGACTGAACATATATTTAGAATTGCACAACAACTAAATGTCACATTCAAGTCAACAGGCAATTATTTGATCAAGATAAAAATGTTAGACGTAAAAGCATTAATATGTTGAATGATGACATTCTGCACTGCTGCACTTGATTTGATTTTGTTTTATGAAAATAACAGTTATCCAAAAATGATCAGTCATACCAATTATGAGTCAGACAGTAATCACAACATCAGATTATGATATGACTTTTTGACCATATCCTGCAGCTCTAATCTATAATGACTCAAATTAAATGCAGCAATAATCCACAACATGCTCGGCAACTCCAAATATCACAGCACATTACTGCAGCTGTAAAGTCTTTCCACTGTTCTGCTGGTAGTCTACAAGTCACTGAATGCTTTATGTCCACAATAAATGATATTATGACAGCTATATATATATATATATATATATAGTAACTTTTAACTGTTTTCATTTGTATGTAAAGTAAATTCAGTTGTTCCTCCTTCTTCACCCAGGTAATGCCTGTATAGAAAGCACTTGTTATTGAGTGATCATTATGTAAATAGAACTTTGGAAATGTAGCGTCCTACCCACTGGAGCACTATGGCTTCAGGATTTAATGCTATTATTACATTTGGAGAAGAAGAAATTCACTATAAGAGGTTTGAACAGTATGTGAGCACCTCGTGTCCTACTTCTGTGGCCTCCAAGCGCTTCCCAGTTAACAATTTATCATCTTACTTGACGGTAGAAGAATGGCGGTCCCCCCCTATGTACATGGTACGCTCTACCCTATAGCAAGCTTTAGCATTCCATCACAGTGTGTGATGTGTGAGCTTTGAGGTCAACTGTACGTACGACGGTTTCTTTGATTTAGTCTAGTCGGGGTGGAATCCACAGACAACAGATTCTCTTTATATCAGTATATACATGTATATATATATATCTATATATATATATAGATATATATATAATCCAAAAGTAAATACATGTAATATCTTGGTTTCACAGTACCATGAGGGAAAGTTTAGCAGTGAGTTGCAGATGTCAGGATAGTGCAGGTGTGGAATAATGGCTGCTTCATCTGTCTCGAGACTCATGAGAAACAGTGCAGGGCCTTTATTATTCCGTCTGTCAGGTTAATGTGATACAAACTCAATCTCCGTGGATTTAAATTGCAGCGTCAAGTCTGGCGGCCTGAAACTGACACTGTCGGCATTCATACTTGCAGAAGCTGTCACTGCCAACATGGCAGCGCAAACACACTGGGTCACGTGACGTCCAGAGCATAGTGGGCAACCAATACACTCTTTCCCATCAGCCCTTGTGTCAGAACTCGGGTGTTTTCTGTCATGGAGCTGGAGAATCTGGCTGCACTTCCTGTGACTCACATCCTGTCTCCAATCCTTCAGCTGTGTTTGTGTCTCTGGCTCGTTGTGGACGCAGGGCAGCCACTCCATGTGTTCATGTGGTCTGAATGAGTGAGTGAGTGAGTGAGTGAGTGAGTGATCATTTATTAAAGCAGACACAGTTGGCTAATAAACTATTTATTTATTTATTTATTATTAGTAAGACTCACTGACATCTCTCTAAATGCCATGTGCTGTCACCTTCTTCTCCATCTATTTGCACACATTTTCTTCCATTGTTTCCTGTGCTGCAGTGCAGTCCAGCATTTATCCTAATGGACGTGTGTCAGTGGCAGAGCGTGTGAAACCCAGTGTAAAGAGACAGCGTTCATGGTCATGCTAAACTTGCAATTACACTATGTCTCTCAGTTAATGAGATAATGGTGTTCATTTTCCGGGGCAAAGACGGGATGTAATTTCAGTTTGTACATCGTGGTAAAATCACTCATAAATAATTGTGAAATTATGCTTCTTCAACTTCTCCAACTATTCTACAAAATACACATGGAAATGAGATGATTTTGATTTCCAGAAACCTAGAAAAGCAACTTTTAAACTTGACTACATGGTGTGCGTGTGTACGCTGGTTCATTTACGGGTCGAACGGGAACTCTAAGAGCGAGTGTGTAAAACATTTATGTCTTTAATGTATTTGTTTTTGTGACACCTCGTGTTTCAGAGCTGCTTACGCTGAGGCGAGGAGGAATATGCTGCAGCTCAAATGTTAAACACTGCACTAAAGAATTTAATTGGCTCTATCCCGATGTGACAAAAATAACTGGCCGAGTCAGTCTCAGGCAGCGCAGACAATTTCCAGATATGATTCAGTGAGAGTCACTAATGACTCCATCTTGACTTTGTTAAAGTTTTTAAAAACTTTCCTGTGCGAGACAAAAATAACTTGATGCCACAATTAATTTAAGGCCAGTGGATTGTGAACAGCAGAACACGGTGACAGGGGCTGCTAACTAGGACACCTGGCACGACTGAATGAAATCAAATCTAAAAAAAGTGGACTGGGACACTGGATGACCAGCGCTTTAGTAAATGTTGTCATCATTTAAATGTACGTCTGCGATGAGCTTATACCTAACACCACTCTGCCTCGTCCGTGCATGTGTGATGCTGCAGCGATTTACTTAAAGCTGCGCTAATCGATTTGTTGACATGAACGAAGGTCACATCAACCAGCAGGTTTTCACTCATAGTAATGAACAAGCGCTCAGCTCCGCAGCTCCGCAGCTCCTCTCAGTTCTACACTGATTTCTATTGTCTTTTATTGGAAAGCAAGACAAGAAAACACAGTGAATGGAAACATATGGCAGTGCTGATGAGGCAGGATGGACAGAACAACCTGCTTGTGTTGTGTTTGTGTGAAAGCAGTGTGAGGGAGCTATAGCAGCAGCATCCCAGAGGCCAAACCTCTGTTACACTACACGTCCAATCATCGTTCCCGACATTCATAATTAGATCTGACACTGAAAATCACTGGTGATTGATCTAAGACGGCAAAGGAAGCTCAGCTTCCACTAAAATGTCGTCACATATGTTCCACATCTTCAGGACGTTAGCTGAAGGCGACTGGACTTGTTTGGGATACGATGAAGATGTTTCACCTCTCATCAAAAGAGAAGACTTCAAAACTGCAGAAGCCTCTTGGATGAGAGATGAACATCCTCAACTTAACGAAGGTAAGTCCAGTTGTCTGCTGCTAACTCCTGAGGACGACTGAGAACCTTCACAGACAAGTGGACAACTTTAAAAAAGGTTGCATATAAGCCCACGACGTACAATATCTGCCTTCACCAAACACTGTACAGTTAGTAAACTGAGCAGTTAGTGAACATGTCGAGGAGTTTTTAGTGGGAAAATAATCAGATACTGGATTATTGAGCTGATTCACTAGATAATTACTTTATAATTGCTTGTTGATTTATTCTGGTGAGAGTCTTGCATTTTAATTGTTTTAGGAGAAAGCCTGTCTACACTACAAAGAGAATTATTTCTTTCTTTCTATGTATTTTCATACAGACTCAGAGAAGAGTTTGGTTTCTACAGACTGACTGAACACATTTGGACAGTGCTCAGTCACAAACTCCGTAGTTCAACACTTTTGAGATGCTTGAACTTATCTTTTAATGGAATCTTAATATTTGTATTACTGTGTAATTTGTGTTAGATTTTTGAAAGTAAATCAAATCAAAATCTTCCTTTCTTTCAACGACCATCCAACCTTCTCCACGTTCTCTCGTGTTCCTGCCACAGACAGATTGTATTTACAGCTGACTGCAGTCTTTCCATCTCATTATGCTTTTAAAAGCCATTAGCAGTTGCATGTTTACACAGCATGCACACGTCTCCCTCACTCGCAGCCATACTCTGCTGTCTGCTTCTATTATGACATCCAGACATTACACCCATGTACTGTGTGCAGCACGTACAATGGTCACATTCACTTTCTAACAGCATATGTACATATATATGAGGTTATGTGGAAATAGAATAAAATAATGTGTCTTTACTCAGACCTGCTGTACACACAGGTTCAATTCATCAACATAAAAACATGACATTTCAATAACACACACACACACCAGTCATTAATAAGTGGGCGTCTTCCTATAGTCAAACCTGTGCGTGTCATTCTCCAGACTCTAAATTGTACTTGTCACTCTCAATCTCCTTCTCCAACTATAACCAATCAATAATAAAGGAGCCACTCTCTTCTTGGCACACACACACACACACACACACACACAAGACAAGACAAGCTGTTATATCTTCTCGCTCAGCTGCTGTCATCTTTCAGACAGTCCAGCCCTCTTGGAAACTTTGTGATCTTTCATTCTTTTCTTCTGCAGCCGACAAACGTGTTTCAATAACAAGTCTCGGTCATTAGCGTTTATACATTTATACATTTATACATTTATACTCGGATGAAAGCGCAAGCTGAGCTATGATTGTGACGCGGCCAACGCATCATTTAATTTGACCTTCAGTGAGCGTTACATCTGCATTTAATACAGATGTTCTTCCTGTAGATCAACAGTCACACTCTTCCTTCATCCATCCACCTGAAATAACCAACACTGTCGCTTAAACGTGTCATTGTGATGTAAAAAGTGATGGCACAGTGTGATGCTAATGAGAAAATGATACCAACACGTTGGTGGATTTATGTGCTGCTGCTGCTGCTGCTGCTGCTGCTGCTGCTGCTGCTGTCGTCTGCAGAGGAAATCTAATTTGTAAGAAGCTTCCACCCTGTTTGATTGTCATGTTAACTGAGGGTCAGGGGTCACAGCCTGCATGTGTGGGGAACCTTTTGTTTTTTTTGGCCTTATATACAGTGCATATACACACACACACACACACACACACATACTGTACATATAGCTCCTCCGCTTTGTGCAGCTACACCTTAAAAAGGAATAGTGTTTGAAATGTAAGGCAGAACTGTGACCATCTGCAGCAGCGCATGAATGATTCATGTACAGCTTACAATCCATATGTTGCCTTGTATACAAATCAGTGTGTACTGTTGTAGTACTATGATTGTTGTTGTAAACATGGATCCTGCCTGCACACGTCTACAATAATGGACGACAGTTGTGTCGCGGCAGCAGCGTGTGCTGTAAAATACAGATGAGGAGTGTGTGTGTGTGTGTGTGTGTGTGTGTGTGTGATTTCCTGTTGTCTTTGTTCTACGTGAGCTCATGAGTGAACTCCTATAGGAGGCGGGGCTCATGAGGTGAAGTGACGACGGACGACACCGTCACGACAGAGAGAGTGCATCCTCCGTCACAAGGACAGCATTAGATTAGATATTAGATCTCAATGATGGAGACACCGAGAATGACATGAGACATGAGGTCAGCATGAGAGGAGGACAGCTGTGTGACAGCAGGAAGACAGCGTGTGGACAAGAGGGAGTGTGAATGACGAGTCTAAGTGTGAGGACAGTGAAGGAGGGTGAGACTTGTCACCAACCTGTCTGCAGATGAAATATGCTGAGTGTCCATCATGGTACGGTTCAGTTTGGTACAGTTTGGATTGGTAAAGCTCTGGTTCAGACTGAGAACAGTACATTTACTCAGGTTTGGTCACTTTGGTCATCGACAACCCTACCGTGGTAATCACACGTGATGGAGTGACGTGGGGAGATCAGACCTTCAGTAAAGACTGACCATTATTAGGTCAGGGAAGTGACATCACTATCTGCATATTTTAATGTGAAGTTTATACTGCTGTGATTTTACTGTGAACACAGAGTTTCATGCACATCTTCATCTGTTTTGACTACTTTCTGACCCACAGCTGATCTGCTATGCATCTGCACCTCATTCATCCTCCTTCAAACCACAAAATGATCCCTGGAAACCTTGTAGATTTTCTTCTTCCTGTGGGAAGGAATCTGTCATGTGCGTGCGTAACCTTCACCTCACTTCCCTCAGAAGGACAGATGAATGACTGCGTGCCATGCATGAAGTGGTGAAGGGAGACTGATACGGAAGGCAGCACTATCCTGGGTGGATGGGCAGACATTAACCACTCATGCTAGATTGATCCATCTAAATGTAATCCACAGTAAACTAAGAGTATCATATCAACAGTGCTCAGGCAGTTGTGAAATGCACCTGACAGTCATCATTTCCCAGAGGGCCAGCTGTGAGTGCCTCGGCTGCTGCGCGGCTTTAAGGATGTGAAGCAGCTGCTTTCAAAGGGAAGTAAAGAACTCTTTTGATGTCATATTTTACACTTAAACACTTACACACAACATTAAATGACTCACTGTTTGTTCACAAGTATCTGCTGGTACAACAAATACACAACGTTGAGCTCATACTAGTGACAACAATTGCTGATAAAAATGAGTCGCTGACAAATAATAATAATAATTGTCGGTTACGTCATCGCATGTCTTTTTCAAACTATGGATCTGAACATCTTTTTTTATGCAGAGTGAGACATCACCGCTTCATAGTTTAAAAGCTATCGGACTGACGTCGGTGTCAGCAGATACTCAAGTTTGTGATATCGTTATCAGTATTAGACACAAAAAGTGCTATTGTGCCATCCCTGCTAAATGTTAAACATCAACATCATGTTTGTTTGTCCACCGGGGGCAGCAACACAGTTGGTCACATTCATTCCATTTGCCGACACTGTCCGAGGGTTTTTCCCAGATAAAAATACTCAGCTCTCAGATGGTAAATTCATGTTTTGGGTAGTGAAGTGTCAAGAGATAATTACACAAAAAACAATGAGCTCCCAGTGGCTCAGACGCTCTGCCGAGCTCAAGGAGCAATTACAGGTTGTCAACTGATCCATTGATTATATAGAGATATTTATTAATGCAGGTTCAATGTCAGAATTTTACCAAAATAAAGGTTTTAAAGTAGCCGTGTTCTTTATCAAAGGTAATTTGCTCTGTTCCCACACACACCACACAGTTGCTTGACAACAGCCAGGCATGAAGTAATGAAGTGTGTCGTCCTGAGAGATGCAGTGTGTGTACCCTTAAAAGAATAAACTATAGCACTTTAGATGTTAATGGTAATTGACTGACACCCGGGGGTTCCATTCTAGTCGTGCATGCCAAATTACCATGGCAGAGGGTGCAAATAAATGTTTTAATATAGCATTTATTTCACAAGCACCTGCCACTGGCACGGCACAATCTCCTGTGGTGATTTTCACCTCTGATTAGACAACGTCGTCTGCAAGAAATGATGTTCCAACACAAATGAACTGCATCCTCAATTACATTTAAAATGAAACATAATTATGTCATTATTTTGCATGTGTTATGGGTTTTCTTTTCTTTTTCTGAAGGCCACTGTTTTTAAGGGTTTGTGTCACTAGTGTCACCGACTCTTCACTTGTTTTTCATGTAACTGTAAGAAACTCTCAAACACATTGTAGAAACATCTTTATGTTGCACTTGTACTCTGAACTTTACAGTATATAAGTATAATGTCCACACATTACAATGTCAGTCAGTCAGTCATCATCTAACCGCTTTATCCTCCAGAAAGGCCCTTGTTCCAACCGGGGCTCAAACCCGGGTCTTCTCGCTGCAAGGCGAGAGTGCTAACCACTACACCACCGTGTGGCCCTCACATTACAATGTAAATTCCTTAAATTTAGCTGCTTCCTGGATCAAAGAGCTTTCCAGGGGCCGGTAAACACGACTGAAAACATGCAGGACACTCTAGAGATGCTCATGGACAAAGCACTAAAACAGACGGGTGCACACTGAAAACAAGACATGGGGTCATCCTTTCTGGTTAAGTATTGTTTAGATGGTTGTTGGCATGTCATTCTCTTATTCTGTTTGGTCTACTGAGAGAGAGAGAGAGAGAGAAGAGCAATTTAACACTAATCCTCACCAAATAATACATTCA
The DNA here is from genome assembly GCF_019176455.1 of Solea senegalensis. Classification (NCBI taxonomy): domain Eukaryota; kingdom Metazoa; phylum Chordata; class Actinopteri; order Pleuronectiformes; family Soleidae; genus Solea; species Solea senegalensis. The sequence goes on from NC_058036.1 coordinate 20,596,870, forward strand.
ATTGTGTGCAGAATGGGAGGATTTAACGCCAGCTCTCAACCAAACAAGACTGAAGTGGAATGGATATAGCACCATGTGTCTGAGAGTTATCTACAACATTCAGCTCCTTTTGATACTGCACAAACACAGTGATGTGAAGCATGTGCAGAGAGTGACAGGAGAGGCATCCACACCAAAGGTTTCCTCTTATCAGGCGTAACGTCGACAGTAATTGTCTGTTCTCTCTACATCTTCTGGTTTGTGGAGGTTAGAATCCTTACATGATTAAACACCGTCTGAATCTTCAGGAGAAAGGACCACATTTGTGGGCTGGATAACAAAAGTATACAACAGTAACACACATAAATAAAAAATAAAATATAGAAAGATTGAACACATTACTGTGCCATTATGGTGACACAAAATACTCCTATGTGCACACAACAGTTGGATTTATAGGTCCTATGAGGTTGATTGCTATTTTATGAATTAACAGTAAACTTACAGAGCTGCTTTTTAGTGTTGTGCTAAAACAAAGGGAGGATTTAGGGACAATTTAGGAATCAGAGCGTTGCAGGACAAGCTGTGTATTTCTACTTCATTTTACTGCTCTATTGATTTATTTACAGGGGCAGCATAAATAAGTATTGTAAAATATAACCAATGCCACGCATTAAGGACTTCTTGATGTCGCTAATTTGCAGTTCCTGTTCCTTTTAAATAACAAAGAGCCATTAAAACAGGTAACACAAGCAGAGACTAACAATTAAACATGACATCGACAGACACGCAAATTACTATCACAATAAACACACAGTGTGTGATCTATGAGCTAAAAGTCCTGCTCTTATTATGGGCTTGATGTCCTGCATTTACCTTCACACAGCGACTGTGTGAATCCCTGCTGAGACACAGACACACACAAAAACAGACAATAATGCCACTGATGGAGTGACTCAACAAAACCTGCGTCATGGAGCGAAGCGTCGACATGATAGAACATGACGGATCGCTCGCGCACTGACAGTCGTCACACATGGAGGACGGAATCTGAGGTAAACTGGGACAAGGTAGAGACGGTGATCCGGTCTCTAATGTCTGAAGAGTCCAGGTTCGTCTCAAGTCTTTGTGTCTTTCAGTGTAATGTAACTGCATCATACCAGTTTGTTATAAGTATATATACACGTATATATATACGTGTATAGGATCTTCAGATCTGATTATAAAAACCACATTCTGAGGTGGTTGTTAGGGTCACATGATTGACGATTGTTTTTTTCGTTTTATCAATGATTTAAATGTTACAATATTTCAGTGTCAAATTGTCTGATTCACTCAGCTTCTTCTGACTCTTTGTGGCAGATGGGCAGCTTTAAACCCACAACCCTCAGCACTACTGTGCCACCATGATCAAGTCAATCCTGGACATCTGTGTGTGTGTGGCACTGTTGTCTGAAAGGAAAACACATTTTAATGTGCTAATGCTCCATCACCGGAGAATATTGGACTGAAGACTCTGATGAATATCACACTTACATATTTAGCCCAAAACTCTAAACGTTGATATTCAGTTCTAGTTTTCAAGGCCAGAAGAAAGAGAAAAACAGAAGAAAGGACTTGCAGGAAGACAAGAGGAAAGCTGGAATGGAAGAAGAGCCTGAAAAGGTGAATTAGAGTGTGATTCTAAAAGTCAACGTGATAAAAAGAGACGTGGATGAGTGATGGATGCGTAGAAGAAGAGGGACGTTAAGTGGGGAGAGCATGAAAGAATAAACAGAAGAATGGAGCAGAAAGTCAAGAACGAGAAACTATGTGGAAAAGAAAAGTGACAGATAAGAACACACTGAACAATCCTCTGTAATTTGCTCCAAGACAATAAAAGAACGAGAAGAATAGAAAAAGAAAAGAGATCTAAGCAAAGTGGTGAGTCCAGAGAGGACAGAAATGGCTGAGGTGCTCGGGGAGAAGAGAGGGAGCATTAGGAATGAAATGGATGAGCTGAAAAAAAAGAGTGAAGGGGAGGGGGATAAGAAATGGTCTAGAACAAAGCTGCTGATGATTTCCACCTGATGGATCTGACTATGTGGTCGTGGAGCTCGTCTATACCACACACCATCTTTCTCTCAGCCATTCAGTGCTTCTGTTGTGTGTGGATTGATGTTCCATAGAAGACACAATAGCCTCCTCGGGGTAGAAACATCTTCACTCCATTTTTCTCTGTCACCCATTGTTTGTGTGTGTGTGTGTGTGTGTGTGTGTGTGTCCGTGTACGCTCGACTAAAGCCTTCACAAATGCTTCTCTTGCACTTGTGTTGTACTGTGTGCAACACAAGTACACAATAAACAAATACATGCACCCTGTACTATATACAGGAAACATTACATTAACACAAGAAGCCAGTGTTACACTCTAAAAATAGATTTCAAATGACAAATATCTGCATGAGACAGAAAATACAGAACTTTAAGTGTCAAACTTTGTTCTTTGTTCTATTGTTTAAAGCTCTCGATCAGCTGATGAACGGCCTGTTTTAGTTTGAATGCTGTTTTCAACAAATTGCTGACTCTATTGTTTTGTCTCCTTCTTCTGTTTCTTCTTCTTACATTTTGAAGCTCTACAATCCACCAGTGTGAAATGTCAATACCTTGCAATAAATAAAGCATTTAGCATTTAGCATTTACATCTGACCGTCCTGCACATGCTCCACACACACACACACACACATTTTTTTAACCCACTCTTGTTTTGGTCAAAGAGGGCGAGGATTGTTATGACACATGTGCAACTCGCTCACACTGAACAAAGACATACAAATGAACTAATGGAACGTGTGGACACAGAGACACAGAACCAGGACAGATGGACGTGTATAATGTGAGTGGAATGCAGCCCTTTATAAAATAAGCAGTCCAGAAAAGTGATGGATGGATTTAACTTCATTTCATGTATTTCCTTCAGCCTTACATCCTCAAGCCTTGCTCTTTCACAGGTTGCCAGGCAACCGGTTGTGACTCCCGTGCTGCTTTCACAGCTTTGGCTTATGTTTATGGATTGAATGAAAGAAACAGAACACGTCGCAATGATTTTCATCTTCCTCTCATTTAACTCTGATGACTAAAAAGTTGTAGAAATACACAGGAACTGTTTGTTCCAGTGGCCGTAACATTGTGAACTGAGAGCAAACCATATTGAAGGTTTAATTAAGGAAGGCATCATGTCAGGAAAACACTAAATGCTCCGCCCTAAAAGCCAATAAAGGAGCGGCTGTTGCTAATTTCCAAGGGCAGAGGCTTTTTAGTGAAAATCAGAGACACCATAAACTCTGAGGTATAGGAAAATCAAACGCATGCTATTCTTCATTTATTCTGCAAACATCCAAATCCAGAATGATGTCGTTTTTAAACTGCCTCTTAAAGAGTGGATCTTTATTGTTTTGTCCTGCAAGAATAAAGCTATAAAAAAAACAACGCTGGCACAAACAGAATGCATAAAAAACATTCACTGTTATGGTATTTTCTTAAGGACCTGAGCGATGCAATAGAGCAGCTGCTGTCAATGAAACACAGGGTCGTTGATTCAGCTTCATTTCTGGACGATAGGCAGTGGTGTTGTGCTGGTGTGTTGTTTAGCACATTTACCACGTTGTGTTTTTATTCCCTGTTTCAGTTTTGCTATTTGAAGATATTGACTGTTTTGTACCACATTTTTCCCTGTAAATACTAATATTAGTGTAGATTTTAGAGTTTGAAGATATATTGTTGCTGTGCTGCATCTGGACCCTCACACACACACACACACACAGGATAATCAATCACCTGAGGACATCATAATAGTCTGTGTTTTGCTCTATTAAGTGCCTGGAGGTGTTTGTGTGTTCAAACTGTGTCAGTAAAACAATTGATGCACAACAGAACACACATGTCGGCACATGGTTAGCAGAGAGGGGAAGAGTCCGGTGAGGTCTGAGATAAAGTGTCTCGCTGCAGGCTGAATCCACTCACACTCACACTCACACTCACACTCACACTCACAGTCAATCTTCTCACCAGGCTGCACATTTCACCTGTCACACGCACACGCGTCACCCGCCGCCTGATGGACAGCTGCCACTGTGATTGGCAGCTCGTGCGGTGCCACTCGATGGGGATATTCTGGCACATTCACAGAAATGTTGTCAATGGGCGATGATTGAGATGGAACCACGGAGACAATAACCCACTGGCACCGTGAGAGGGCATTCAATTAAAATGTAATTAAAACAAATACACACAGACACAAACATCAAAGCTCTGAGACGCCACAACCCAGGAAGTCCTGACCGAACCAGAGCTTAGTCCCTGTGCTTCAACCAGACCACATTCATAACCAGGAAATGGGATCATCCCCTTCATTTTAGGTAAAACTCTATTTATTTACATGTACATTTCCCCATTATGGGACTAATAAGATAAAGATTATTATTAAGAGTAAAGTGTGTCAGTCAGTGACATGACAGCTAATAAAGTCTGCTGTGCTGCTGTCAACGTTCCCTGTTCTCAGTGTGTTATTAGTGTGTTAGCGGTGGGAGAAGGTCCAGAGAGGAGGAGACAGAACAGAGAAATGGTACGTGACACGTTCAGTTATTACCTGTGAATGAGTGTGTGTGTGTGTGTGTGTGTGTGTGATTGGTAAATATCAGAGGAAATTGGGCGTCCAGCCATGACGGACCAAACTTCTGCCTCACACAGCAAAAACAAAAACATATAAAGGAACAGAGCTCTGGTAAAAACACACACGACAGAAGAGGAGGAAATAAAAGAAAGATGATGAAGCAGTGACATGAGAAAGAAAGGAACAATAATAACAAATGAACGACTCATTAAATCCTGTTGAGTTCAGACATAAATCAGGAAGGTTCTCTCGGTTCATATTAAAGTTAACAGTCTGTCCATTTGTTATGAAACTGTCGTTTAAACTGTCACACGTTTACATCTCCGTTCACTCATCATCCAACAGTTTAACTAAATGTGGGTGTGTCTAAATCTATCTGTACAGAAATGTTAGTGTAGGAGTTTTTATAATTCAAAGTGTTTTAAGTTGTGTGTGTGTGTTCATTTATAGTAGTATAGAGTATGTGTGTGTGATGAAGAATAGATCAGTTCCTCTATTATTCTGTTTTTACATCCTTGGACAAATCTGGCCCATGCATGATATCAATTCTGTTTGTGCTTGTCCTGTGGGAGGGGCTTAGGATAGACCGCCTTTATCCCACAGTGTGAGTAAATAAGAGTGGATCAGAGGTTTGATTTTTCTGTGCTGGTGTAAGTTGTTGGGTTGTGTTGAGTCTCGACACGTTCAGGCGTCCACACTCTGGTACTGAATGATCTCTTCTAGATACAGCACAGAAGCAGCAATACAGGACAATGTAAGACTCTCCCTCCAGAGAACGGAAACATGTTGACGAGAAAATGCTAATAATGTGTGTAGTAGCCTTGGTTCAGCTACATTAAATAGATGCTGTATAATGAGGGAGGTTTGTGTACTGTGCACTCAGCGTTACTGAGCAAAACAAACTTAATAAGGAACTAATCCTGTTTGATTGTGTGATCAATGAGTCGAGACCAAAACCCTAATTGTTGAACTCTTATTAACTTACTATCAATACTTTCCTTATGTTGTTGAGCACTAACACACACACACACACACACACACACGGATACACAGATACAGACAACAGTATAATAAAAGATACTGCCGTGTCAGTAATGGCTCGGCCTGAGTTTTGTCATCCTTTTGTTACTGTTAGATTTCATTAGTGCGACAGAACACAGATCTGAGGTCCTTGAATACTGTTCACTGTGGCACACACACAGTGGCACGCGGTCATGCCTCCCCTAAAACGTGCAGCCTGACCTCAATGTGTTATGGGATGGAAGGAACCTCTTCTGTAGCAATAATCCTCAGCAAGGCCTTTAGTAAGGCTTTTTAGTAAGGGTTTTTTTAAGTGCTTGTGTAGAAAAAGAAAGCAACAGCAGGTCAATTGTGTAGCAAATGAAAAATTCTAAATGAAATTCATGGAGAGACGTGGAGTGTTGGAAATGTTGGGACTGAAAGTGTCAGAAGTGTGTGTGTGTGTGTGTGTGTGTGTGTGTGTGTGTGTGTGTGTGTGTGTGTGTGTGTGTGTGTAAGTGTACACTTTGGCTGCGACGGTGTCACCGTGGGTTTAGAGCATTTTGCCAAAGACAAGTGGGGTTCCTACGACGCCATGTTTGTTTCATTCTAAACACACACAGACAGACGTGAGCACACAGATGGACGGCGTGGGAGCGACACTCATCAAACATGAGGAGTGGGTACAGCACTGACACACACACACACACACACATCACACGAGGACACACTGGGAGCAGGCAAAGGAACAAAGTGAGGACAGAAAAAAGGCACAGGACACAACAGTGTGTGTGTGTGTGTGTGTACTTTAAAGCCTTGTCCATCTTTGACTTTGCTGGGACTTTCATGAAGTTACAGTGTTTCCACTCACTCGAGTCAGGAGAATGAAAGAAGCAGCAAAGTATGAAGAGAGACACCTGCACAGACACACACTGAAGGATGCTAACATGTGTTTCAACAAAAACAGTCTAACTGATGTCAGCTGATCACAGCAGAGACAGAAGGTGCGACCGTATCAACAACTAGAGCAGCTATACTGTCTCTCTGACCACCTGTGCAAGTACCCACAATAACAGTGAATGTAATCATAGTTAACTAGTTTTCTAATGAAAACTTGAATGCAGATTCTGTCCAACAGTGGTGGTGAAACGAGTCAGTGTGTATTTATAAGCGGTCATACTGAAATCCTGGCGCGGGTGAAAGGGTTTCAGCGATGTCACTGCCTCATCTGACATCGTCGTTGTTTAGAGAGAAATACAGTACAGTAACACAAACACGCACAATAAACACATCCATCTTCATAATCTCTGTCCGCTCCCTTTACAAGAAAGTAAATGCTGAAGGTAAACAAAGCAATACATCAGGGAGCTGTGGCATCTTTAAGACTCTCATCATCACCAGCTGATGGGCCTCGTTTTACTGCTTATTTCATTCCACTTAACATAAATCTTACATTGGACTCAAGATACGACGACTGCCTTTGAAACAGCGCTGCAGAGCGACATGATGGATGTACAGAGCTCAGTGACCGTGAACACCAGGCAGAACACCAGGCGGAGAGAGCGACAGCTTCCATTCTGATAACCAGGCTGATTTCACTGCAGAGAGGGGAGAACAACACCAGCTCAAAATGAGCGTAAACAAACCTCTAAGCCTTCAATTAGGCTAATTATGTATCACATCAGTAATAAACAGTCCGAAATCACGCCTGATTACTTGATTTGCTGAATGCACTGCAACTTCAGAGGAAATCATTTAGGAGGATTTATCGTAGAAATGGAAAATAATGCCCATGAGCATGTTTGTAAAAGTCTATCATTGGTTTAACATTAAAGGGGAGCGTGGAGGAGGCCCTGGACCTTTCAGGTCTTCAGATCTGAGTTTATATAGCACTTTTCTGTGGACTAGCGGAGATGGGAATCAAACTCACAACCTTCTAATTGAAAGACCACTGAGCATTTTCATAAATGATGTTCCCATTTAGAGAAAAGTAAGTGATACAGCACATGCACACATGACTGTCACGTGGTCGCACATGTATGTTATAGAGCATCTCTGAAAAAGTGGTTTCACACTGTGCTCCTGCATCTACAGAACACAGTGACTGTGAATGTTGATCGATGGATGGATGTTTGTGTGTTCTGCCTTTAATCAACACAACCAATGTTGTCTTTAATGAAGTGTAAGAGTGCAGTGTTTGGTCTGTTCTTTCCTTCCTGCATCTCTAACTTTAACCAAACTTCTGCCTCAATAGACGATGAAGAAGGAACGTGCATGTCGTGAGTCCAACCAGAAAGGCCACCAGGGGGCGCGATACCATTTGCCGACTTCTCACTTTTCCTGAGAAGTTAATGTTCTCAGTCATTAGTTTCACGTCTTCTTCAATAAGCCTGTGTATGAGTCAGACGCTCTGCAGTCCACACAGGAGACCTGACAACATGAAACCGTGAGATTAGCTGTTCAAGCACTCAAGGTCTGAACTCAAAAGATCACTCTGACGCACTCAGATCATCCTCGGTGATCACGTGATCACGTGACATCAGACCTGGTTTCCCTGTCGATTATTCACATACACGTTTATTAACTGCATGTCGAGGATACAAGACAGGAAATATTCAGAAATTGCCAATAATAAACAACTTTTTTCAGATCAATAATAGATGAACTGAGTTCAGATTACACCATGAGAAAGTCTTTGTACTTATGCCTCAAAAACCTTAGGAATAATGAAAAGGTGACAGCGAGAGACAAAGAGATGACAAACAATAGTCGACAGGGACTTTAGGGCATTAGAAAAGTTCATTAGAGCTCTGACTCGGAGGTAACTGGAAGCTATCGTGGCTAATTGATACTCATTCATTTATGAAAGGAGCTGGGGAGGAGATGACTGTAATTACTATGACGCTCTCTCTAATCCCTGCTCTCGCTTTTGACTCATAATCTCTTTTTAATATCATCAGTGTCTTTTCAGCTCTGTTTATTATTATTATTCATTCCCTCTGTAGCTGTCTCCTCGTCCCCTCCTGTGTGGTTTTCCAGTGGCGCTCATCCTTCATGTCTTTGTGAGGCTTGATAAGCAGAAGAAAGCTCAACTCTGCGGGAGTTTGCCTCAATCTGTGCAATTATTTTTTCTCCGTGCAGCGTTGAAACAGTGACTTCACTCTGTGACGCACATGTTTCTGCGTCAAGAGTTCTGATGAAATTTGAAATTCCCTTTGGTCGTTCAGCAACTCATTTACTTTAAGATTAAAGATATGAATGCTTTTAATGTGACTCCTTTACTTTTTCTTTTCTTTTTTATATTTGTATTTTGGTGTTTAACAATATTTAAATGACATCTATTCATCTGGTGCAGTTTAGTTCATGAGTCACTACAGTGTTCAAGGCCATAGATGAAATAATCCCACACATCCAAACTGCATTCGTAATGATGTTTAGTAAGGAACGTGGTTTCCTCTTCTTCTTCTATTCTATTCTATATATATTGATGAGACTGAGATTATTAAAGGCATTTAGACAAACCTTTATATATAACTATAAATATATTTGCCTGACGTTTAGTGGGATGCAATGGTGAGAGCGTGCACAGTATTTTTCCTCTAAAAACCAAGGTTCTTGCCTCCCTGAGGCCAGGAGGAAACCTTCAAACAGCAGGGATTTTGTTTTCCTCGACAGATGTTTCAACAACTGAATTGAATTGAATCCTAAAAAAATATCTCGCCGTATTCACAACACCTCAGATAATTCAACCCTTTCCAGAAGAATGAATAAATCAATAAATTGGTTTATTCAATTCATTGAGTCATGTATTTATTTAACGGTACGATGTGAGCGTGAGTGATTTTACAGAGAAAAGAAAGAGTTTTCTTTTCTCTGTAAGTTAGCATGAAGTGGAAAATAAAGATATGCCCTGTGTGATGTGATGATTATACAAGTTACTACAATAATAACCTTTTAGCTGCAACCTAATACTAAGATTCAGCTGCTGTTTTGTCTGCGTGCAAAATAAATGTCGTATTGATTCTGTCACATGACTGAAACACATGATCTATGGTTTGGTGATGCATATTAATGCTATAAAAAAGCTATTTATTCCTCCAAATCAGAGCACCATCATATTTTCTATTTGTGGTTGAGGGTCATATGAAAGTCTCCTCACGCTGACTCCGAGGAGCCATCTTTCTCATTTCTGAAAGTTTATGAGGCCTCATAAATAACTCAAGTTCTGCTCCAGGGTTGGAGTGAGTGTTTGGTTCCAGGAGGAATTCTGAGATGTTACATGGAAACATGCCTTGGTTTCAGAATGAAAACGATAATGATCATTTTTTACACTAATTAAATATTTGAAAGGGAAAGGCTGCAGTTACATTGACTTGAATGTGACGCAGAAGAAACATGTTACAAATGTCTGGTGTGAAACTGTAATGGAGGCGTGCACATGCACACATCCATATTTAGAAGCAAGTTATTTTAGTGAAACGCCAAATACAAACATAATTGTGCAATGTCTGAAGAACACAGTGTTACACTGCCACTCTCCTTTCAAAAAGAATGATTTCTAACACCTAATTCTCTTGTTTTAATTAAAAGCTCAATAAAAAGTCATCATTATTAACATAGTTCTGTGAGTGGGGAACAGCCAGTGCTGCTGTCGTGTTGCCGTGTGCTGCAGGGGGCAGCAGGGGGCAGCAGGGTGAGGGTAACAGATGCCAACAGTGGTCATCAGACTCTCTGATGACCACTGAGCACTGTGCAATAACAAGATTCCCACCATGGTCTTGTTTATAGTAACTTAAATCATGTTTCCATTTCAGCACCCACTCGTGTGAATAGCAGTTAAACTCAACTGTTTTATTACTATTTATATTATGTGCACTGAAAAAAGCAGGTGATCCACTGCAGTGACCCCTGGTGAGGGAGGAGCCGAGAGAAAACTAATGGGTATTTGAATTAGTACTATTCTATATGATTCTTACTCTTCATGTTAATTGCTGTTGTTTTCTATTCTTAGCAGAGAGAAGAAGTGTAAAGAAACCAGGAATGAATGCATCTTATCTGATTGTGATTGTCTTTGGCAACGTGATGAAGAAAAGGCAACATCCTCTTTATCCCAATTCAGAAACACTTGACTTTACTTTCTAATGGCAAAGAGAATATGAAACGATGAAACGATGAATGCGATGATTGGGTTTCTCAATGCCAAATACTGATGTGTCTTTAGGTCTTGTTTGCTGTGTGTACACACAGTGCCAGTGTTTCAGCTCCAAATGGGACCAACATCAACTACGACCTAAGACACTGGCAGCTGAAAACACAGCCATGTCATTTTCAGTTTCACTGCAATCCTTTTAATCAGCTCCAAAGACGACAAAATGTGCTGAGAGCTGCATTGTGGGAAAAGCCCTGTTTTATACATTTGGAATGACAGATTGGCATATTATTAAAAGTGCACTCTGTTGTCTTTTCCCAACTTTTTGGAATCCTTCCTGTCAGCTCATTTGCATCGTTAGATTCTGGCGTCAGCTTCTTTACAGAGACTTTTTCTTTTTTTACACGGACTCCAGATTCAATTACAGCACAGACAGTTATGTCGTCTATTTTTTGATTTGGGGGATAAAATTAGATCTTTCAAAGGGGGTGGAGTAGAAAATCCCACGTTTGTTTGACACACAGAATCTATAGATATTATTATAATCTATAGCACATTAATAGAACGTCACATGACATGACAACAGCCGGGAACTTTATGTATGTATGACGTTACTGATGAATCCGGGGAGAGAAGTCTTCCACAGAGCCACAACAACAAGGTCATAACTCACAGTTTTTTCAGCTGCCTCATCTGAAGAAAACTTAACAGGTCATGTTTAAGTTAAGTAGGTGACGTGTGTTTGAATACAGTCAATAACTCTGTTTGAACGCAGCCTATTTCCAGGTCCAGTGGTTCCAACACGTACTCGAGTGAAACAGAGGCCTGATAACGACACACAGACACAGACGCAGCGTATGCCGCGACTCTCTGCCCAAGACATCAATACTCAACTGTGTATCTACATAGATCATAGTTCTTGTTAAATATTGTCGCTTTAAAAACACAATAAGGAACATTTCTGCGTAACACAGGGCTGGACACAAGGAAGACTCATATCCTTTGTGTGTCGTTCGACTGAGCAGAGTTTTCAGACGTCCTTTCTGAGTAACAGTGACATGTGAAGAAACTAATGATTCTAAACCTGCATTAATCAAAGCATTTTCTGTTATGCATCATTATTTGATGCATGGTTTTCACTTTGCTCCCTGGAGGGAAAACGTCGGCGTCAAACGCTGATTACAATCCCTAAGAACAATGTGACTAACAACAATCAAACAACATAACACACAGACACCACAACAACAAATCAAACACCAAACACGACATCAGCCGCGGCTTGAGGCGGGGGTGGAAGAAGCTTATCTATTTCCCGCCTCTGTCATCACAAATACACAATCGATAAAACAAAGACAAACCCACACTTAAGTCTCTCTCTGAAACACTGTTTCCCCCGAAGCGTCACTTCAAATTACACACAAATCCCCTGCTGAGCCAAACAAACACTCTTTTACTCAACTTCCTTTTGAATGTGTTGGTATTTTTGCTTTTTGCTTTACTCTCATCTAGACTCTTCCATCATACAGCACACACACAGTTTTGAGAGTTGTTGATGCTGGAGATTGAAATTTCTTACTAAACAAACTTGTAAATGATGTGTGCTGTTATAGTTTGGACTTTATCCAGGAACTCTCAAACTTCAGGGCTCATTAATCAAATAGTTTCAACACAGTAGCTCAGGTACGGTAACACAAACACATGATACCAGTTAGTAAAGACTCCTCAAGACTCCCATCACTGATCCTACATGGAAATGTGCTTTGTTCCTAATGTTTCATTTCTATGAACTTTTTTACTGTCTCTGCTCAAACTTCTTTCATTGTATTGTGTGTATTTGTCACTCATGGGTCATGTTCATGGACTCTGTAACCAAACCTCTGCCTTGACATGACAACAACAAAACAACAAACAAACCATCATACCAGGTCTATTGTTACCGTTTTGATGGCAGTAATACACACAGAGCATATGAAGAAAATGATTGTTGTATGAACTTACTCTCAGTGTGTACAGTGACAAAAACATGAAAGAGCTCTCCACTCTCTACAGTCCTGTACAACCGAGGTACAACCCTGTAATCGGAAATTGTGTCGCTTCACTTTGAATTCTGCTTAATAGGAAACCACTGCCAAGAACAGGGACACCTGCTGTGCTCACGTGCACACACACTCGCACACACTGTCTTACACACACACTCGCACACACTGTCTTACACACACACAGTCGCACACACTGTCTTACACACACACAGTCGCACACACGCCCATGTACTGATTTGCTGCGATTTGATAATGACAGCCAATTACAGAGAGACAGTGTCACTGTGGAGGAGAGAGGCCAGAGTCCCCGTGGAGACGCGAGGCAGAGGATCAGAGCTGAGAGAACAGAAAAGAGAATGGAGAAGATGAAAGTGGGATTCAGACAATGCTAACACATGAGCGCTGTGTAAACTGAGAGCAGCGTTGTTGGAGGGTAGGTTAGAATCTGAGTAGATGGAAAGGTTCCCGAAACACACAGATAAACCGTGTCTGATGAAACGCTCCTATGTCAGGATTATTGTCATCTAAGTGTGATCTTCACCAATCATCGGTCACAGCACCGTGGAGGCGGAGCAAGGAGTTGTCAATCATAGATACCAAAGCTCTGCGGGCGATGCTTGCGGACTTTGTCGTGGTCGTCACTTCACGTCATTATTATACATTATAGCCATGTTTATGTCTGTATGATGCTGTTGGTCAACGTCCAGGAGCACGTCGTACGAGACGTCAGACACGGCAGGGAAACAGTCAGTCAGTTAGTTAGTTAGTTAGTTAGTTAGTTAGTTAGACTTCTCATCAGGGTACACGACATGTTTGTTCATGATCAGACTCTTAAAAATGTGTCAGTCACGACCAAATTGCTTGAAAATCAGCCTGAATGTGTGTCGTCTGATCCCAGCGTTAGACAGCCTGGTAAAACATAACAAGAATTTAATGATCCTGCTGTGTAATTGGCTGCTTGTATGAAAGCATGTAAAAAGTGAACTGTGATTGCAAACTCTTTTAGGACTGAAAATAATCTCCACTCTTGTTGTTTTGTTTTGTTTTGACTCAAGAAAGTAATTTTACAAGCGCTGAAACACGACCAGCATGGATCACAAGAGTCCCCCAAGTGTAGCAGCACAATATCACTTCTCTCCAACACTCTTATGTTTGTGTGTTACAGAGAAACTGAGGGAGGGAGGGAGGGAGGGAGGGAGGGGACGGCCAGAAGGGTGGGATTTAAGGAGATAATTAGGGAAACCACAAAGAATGGATGAGGGGAAGGTATATGAAAGGATAAATATGCAATGGAGGAAGTGGTCAGTGACAGGAGATAAGGATGGAGAGATGGAGCAATGCCCAATGTCGATGGTTCAATTCTTGGCCCCACAAGTCAACACTCTTAACCCCAAATCCCAAATTCACCCCAGGAGTGAATGGGTGTGAACACAACAACACAACACACAACAATGGAGGAAATCCAGCAGCTCTTTTTTCCTGCGTGTTGCTTTTAGTGAGAATAGACTGAACAGAACAGGGAAGTCAATCACCCAGTCAGCTGACTGTCGTGGGCGGAGCCGGCCTACCTCCACCCTGACCGTACCACGTTACTCTGGTAAACATGGAAGAGTAAAGGCAACACATCCATAGACTGTTCTCCTCAAGAGAAACATCCCTGAGCACTGAGACCGGCTTTGATGCTTGATTGTTCTGCAGCAGCACAGAGCCCACATACTGTCAACTGTTCCTGAAACAGTGACAGAGCATAAATTACATGCAGGGAGAAATAAAGTGGACCCAACTGTCCGGAGAATGTTTCTGATTCATTTTAGAGTGCGGCTGGAACTGTGTTTTCTTCTGTGTTCACCCCGAGAGAGCACTAACCGAGCCTGACCCGACCCTGACAAGCGTTCTGTTTGGTTTCTGCCCAGTGGACTTAATACAAGTTTATGTGACCCTGACCCTGGTATACAGTTGTTATGGTGGTTACTGGCTTTTTTTTCTCTGCACAGACACACTGTGTGCTTATGTGATGCTGACGCTGCTGCCACAGGGGGCGCTACAGCATGAGCTAACAGGTGAGTCCAGGTCACTGCAGGGCCAACACACATCGGACTAACAATGAACAGACTAACAGCACTGTCCACCACACCACCGTGTGTTTACGGCCGTTTACTTTCGAAGTGTGGAGACGCACACAGTGAGTATGAAATGAAACAGAGACGGATCACACCTGACCCTGGCAGGTCCAAACCAGGTCCAAACCAGGTCCAAACCAGTCCTGATTAACCAGGTCTGCTTCCCTTCCTCCATCAGCACTCACACTTATCCTCATGTGATTAATTATCTCTTTGTGCACTTTTGGGTCCAGTTAAACACAAAAGCCATAAGAGATAAACAGGCGAGAAGAATAAAACCAAGACAGTGAGACACTGAGACAGTAAGACAGTAAGACAGTAGAAGCAGGGAAAAGGGAAAAAAGGAAGAGAACAACGGTCTGACTGCCATTAAGTATTAAACAGGAGAGAGAGACAGAGAGAGAGAGAGACAGAGAGGGTGAAACTGTGAAGTGAAGGCTCTCACTTAGCTGATGTCTAATGTGTGTGTGTGTGTGTGTGTGTGTGTGTGTGTGTGTAGTTGTATTTGCATCTTTGATTTTGAGGACATTCTGACCTTGTCGGGAACATTGTGTCGCGATGGTAAAGGTTAGGGTAAATGGCTGTGGAATGCATTATTTCTACACAGCGTCTTCACAAAGATACAAAAGCGAGTTTCTGTGTGTATGTGTGAGTGAGAGAACACATAGTTCTGTTGTGCTGCTTGGTGAACAGTAAAGCACAGAGATAAGAGGACGGCTTTGTTTTAGGGTTATAAAGAGTTTGTTATTTAACAACTGAAATGCACAGGTTAAGAAAACAAAGACACTTTAGACTCTTATTTAGTAAAACATTGTTTTGTTTTTGTCTTGGTGTTGGCAGAGAGTGTGAAACTGCTCATTTAAATGCTGGCACGTGTACGAGTGAGATTATTAACCAGTGAATTATATCTGATTAAAACATTATCGTGACATTGATGAAGACGCAGAGAGATGACGACACACCACCAATGTCAAGATGGTGAAGTGGTTTTTTTCATCGCCAGTGACAACAGTTGATTATTATATTATAAATTAAAATTATAATATGAATTAATTGAGTGCTTGTCTATAAAATGACAGAAAATGTTGAAACATATTGATTTCTTTGTTATTTTGGGGCAAAGAAACCAGATTTTTTTCACATCTAAGAAGCTAAAAAACCAGAAAACTTGTTTTTTTATTTTTAAAAAAACACTCACACTGATTCATAGATTATCAAAATAGTTGAAAATTAATTTGGTGATTGATTAATAATTAATCAAATAATTATTACAGTGTGTTTAACCCAGAGAAACTATGACTCTATTAAATGAACAGTATGGTTGAGTATATATATATATATATATATATATATATATATATATATATATATATATATATATATATATATATATATATATAATACATTACATTACATGTCATTTAGCAGACGCTTTATCCAAAGCAACTTACAATAAGTGCATGAACATGAATACATGAAAGTGATGGATACAAATAATAACTTTGAATTCAATAAATCCAACTTAAAAACATTACACTGAATAGAATTTAGAGGCTCTATCTCCATTTTTTCTCATTTCATTTCTTACTCTGACTTACGTCTGACTATAACAGCAGATTAGCTGCCTGTGCTGGAAACTACTTATGAAACCAAAGGAGTAACAGAGCAGATGTTGGTAAAAATTAAAGTTTATGGGCACGAATGACTTTACTACCCTCACTATTTATGACCAGTCAGAAGAATCAATTTAGCTGTCAAACTGCAAAAGCTGAAATCTAAAAAGACAATGCATGAATAAAATCAACACATTTAAGTGTAACAAGTGACAAATGAAATGTATAAATGGTGATTTTCTCCCTCTGTGGATTCAAGAACGTGTCACGTGTCCCTGATTTACCGACGGAGTCATAAAAACAACCGCAGTCACAAGTAAAATCACCTTTGAGTGACGTTTTCAGAGCGCTGACCAAGAAGAAAGTGGGAGGATATGGATCGCGCCGCTTTACTCTCGCAGAACAAGGAGGAAGAATTCATAACTGTGCCGGAGTGTGGACACACACTCAAGAGTTAAAGTCAGTTAAAAGACAAAGAATAAAATAATTAAATATGATTAAATGTGCCAGGCATTTATTATACTCAACATGTTCATCGTTAGTCTGCCAACATGCAAAGGTTTGCTATGGAGTAATAAAAATAACACACTCTATCTCAGGAGAGATACTGTCGGGAGTTTCACTAATGCATGAACACATTTGCATTTCAGTAAAAGTCAACACAAGGAGAGATAAGCTCTTCACTTATACAGAAGTTAACATGGTGCCAGTTACAGACAATGGCTCCGATGTGAATATGTTCATTTTGAGCATCATTGTATTTCAAGTTACTATAAGTTATATAACTTCTCTTTGTATCCTTTGACTGAGTCGTGAAAAATACTTACTGCAAAATACAGCTAAATAAAAATGCTGCCAATGAAAAGAAAATGGATGTCTGTTGTCATTATTACACCAAATACACCAAACACACCAAATACACCAAACACACCAAACACACACCAAACACACCTAATACACCAAACACACACCAAACACACCAAACACACCAAACACACCAAATACACCTAATACACCAAACACACACCACACACACCAAATACACAAACACACAAAGCCACACACACCAAATACACCACCACCAAACACAAATACACCAAACACACCAAATACACACACCTAATACACCAAACACACCTAATACACAAACCAAACACACCAAATACACCAAAACACACCAAACACACCAAACACACCAAACACCAAATACACCAAACACACCAAACACACCACACCAAACACACAAACACACCAAATACACCAAACACACACACACCAAACACCAAACACACAAACACACCAATTACACCAAACACACCTAATACACCAAACACACCTAATACACCAAATACACCAAACACACCAAATACACCAAACACACCAAATACACCAAACACACCAAACACACCAAACACAAATATTGTTCACATTTATTGTTTTCTTTTAAAAAAAGGCCTAATGTCAGACTTCAAAACCCAATGTTTCGCATGTCTGATCCAAAAATGGGTGACCCGTAGCCAAGAGGAAAGGAACTGGGCTTGTAACCAAAGGGTTGCCAGTTCAGAGTTCAGCGCTGGACAGGTCAGGGCAGGGGTGCTCCTGAGCAAGGCACCCAATTCCTAATTGCTCCCCGGACGCAGACACGCGCTGCTCACTGCTCTTGTATCTGATTTGAGTGTGTTCACTACTGGTGTGTAGAAAAGATGGTGACATTTGCCGGCACTAATTGGTCCGTGTGCAAAAATAACAAAAAACACAAACACAAAAACAATATAATCCCAGGTTTTCATGGATTTCTGACTGTATTTGATCTGCATTCACTGGAAGGGTCAAATGACTCATCAACGCCTGCAGCGATGCAAAGACCAGCGTCACAGCTGAGACATTAGTCTCTCATTTACTATATAAGTGAGTTTATGTGTAAGTTTATTGCAGTAATGACTGTAACACTGTCACCGAGCACCAATGTGCTGTTTTCATTTTAGTTTCTTAGTCATAATAACACAGCAGAGCAGACGCCTAATGAGAAGAGTGTTAATTGTCCTTTTTAGCAGGTTCACCTGAGTTTGACAAACTGTGGTTATTCTTTCTGTGAAATAACCACTACTTTATAATGAGTTTTCATACACACATTCAAACGGAGCATTTTCTATCACACATCTTTCATACACATTTACACACAAGTGTCTTGCCCAAGGACACGTCGGCATGGAGACGAGCTGAGCTGGGAATCAAATCCACAACCTTCAAGTTGAAAGATGACTAATTGTACCACTGAGCTCCAGTCACCTTGACTAGTATAACGGTTGATATTATTATTATTATAATTATTATAATAACAACAATAAGCATGAGATGATTTTTAAAAGAACCAGTAAGTTCAAGGCACAAAAACTAAAGTGACCTGGTGACTTTCATCCCTTCAGCTTTCACCAACACTACAAATGCAAACACTGCTGAATTACATCTGTATTCAGTTACTAAAATCAGTTTCACAGTTCAGCAGCTGCAAAAATAACAGATACAATGTTCCTACTTCTGTCTGCGACACTTTTTATTGCCATAACTGTGAGGACATTTGACGACTTCAAAGGAAAAGACGACATGTTTGTGAATGTGAGAGCGGTGCTGAAGTCGCTCAGCGCTGCCACATGTTTACCTGCATCGTCATTAAAAATGCAAAGCTCCAGATGTCACTGTGGCTGCTGATGTTGGACAGACACGTCCGACATCATTGACAGTAATGGTCCAACGAAAGTAAATCGGATTTCTTTCATTTGGTGTAAGTGGTGCCTGCAGATGATTACAGGGCTTTCTGTGCTGCTCTGGTTTGGTGGTGTCAGGTGGAACAAACATCCACTGTAAAAACAGACGCCACAGTAAGGTACTGGATAAAGGACTTAGTCATAAAACCCTCTAACTGCTTGTAAATTGTAACCTCATCTGCATCGAAGGTCCCCTGAACAACCATTTGAATCACTAATAGTCAGCTTTATATCTAAAAGTCGTACTTTATAGCACAGGTGTTGGTAAAGTTCTGTTGTGGAGTGTCCTGACAATCATTTTAACGGCTAATGCTTTGTTTTCACAGAGCAGGGTCCAGAGAGCACTAACTTTTATTAGTGTCATATTCTTTGGACTGGCTGCAGCGCCGTGTCTGGAAAAGCTCTCACACTTTCAGCGACACTCTTCTGACACTTTTGCTTTCTTCTTTGTACAGACGGAGGCAGATGGAGGCGTGTTAGTGGCACTGGTGTGCAGCGGTGACGGGTTTGGCTGACATCTGCATGGTGTCTTGTAAAGTTTTATATTTAAAGTTATCACATGCAGGTTGGATTTTAAAACCAAAGAGTGCTCACACTGAAGGTGCTGTAAAATGTCCTGCCATAAAAGAAGAGAGGCCCTGTATGTTGGGATTGGATTATAGTTACAGATGTTACAATGTCATACTGAGCTGCATATATATATATATATAATTGTATATTTTCTTTTAACTGTTTCTCAGCTTGCACATGTTCACTCTTTACAAATGACCCTGACATTAGAAGTCTGTAATGATGTGAGGACAACGTGCTCCTCTTCCTAAAGTGGGAGTTGGAACAGTTGCGTTGTTATCAAGCAAATAGCAATAAAATTAAATAAGATAGTGGTCAGCAGTTTCTGTTTCTAAAGTGTGTCAAAGAGAGACCATCTGTGTTTAGGGACCAAAACCTGGTCCTAATGAGGGAGAATCTAAATTCTGAGGAATTGGTTAAGGGGTGTGATTTGAATTGTGGTCAAATGAACTTGAAGGACAATTCTTTGTGGACAGCACATACAATAATCTACTTAAAACCCTGTGTTGTGAGTACACTATTTCACTGAGTGCAGTGTAGAGTTTTTAAAAGCATATTCGTGCCCGTGTGAGTCTGTGTGAGTCAGGTACTCAGTCTGTAAGCCATTATGTAACACAGAGACCTTATAAAATTCACGGGTAATTCATTTACGCAACCAACTGCTTAACAAACAATTGTCACGATGATTTAATGCGACGCGTCGTCGGTGTCGCGGGACACGAGCACCGACATGAAAGGGTCAGTGCAGAAGACGAGTCGCCGAGGTTGATTTTCGGAATGTGTTAGCTGTGACAACGTCTAATGTCTGGGTACCATTATTAATAAATGCCTTCCCGGAGTGAGCAACATGGAAAACACTGAGCTGCTGTTTCAGTGATGAGAGAATGAGATTTCAGAGGAGTGAGTTTTATCTGACTACAAAGACTCGACCCTGTCAGAGACACTGTACACAAAGAAGCAGCGGAATAAACAGCTTATTAATAGAACTGGATATGACAGAGATAAAGAGCGTGGCATGCTGGGATACACTACACATTTACCTTGTGCATTGTTACCCAACTACAGCTTTAGACACACAGGCAAAGCAAAGAGAGAACAAACACATGAGAGTCAGACAGAGAAAAATAAGGCCAGGAAGAATGTGCTGCTGTTTTTGTTTCTTTTTTAATTCAGTTCTTTACAGCGTGTCTCCGCCCATATCATCTATTTCAAAGACTGCAGGCGAGCAATCTTCTGTGGATGAGAGTAATGAGCAGCACAAGCTGGCTTTTGGATCTGAGCTCTATTACAGCAACTCAGTGGAACTGGTTCACACACACACACACACACACACACACACACACACACACACACACACACACACACACACACACACACACACACACACACACACACACACACACACACACACACACACACAAAGTGTAGCTGAAAGTTTGCTCCATGTACAAACTTTGAACAGCGGGACAGTGTCGTCAATAAGGTAATTATGTGACAAAGAAAACACAAACGGCTCAATCTGCTCACCCTCAGGTGGAAAAATAGATTTCTTAAATGTTTGCACATTTATCTCCTTGTCAATATATAGATAGAAATGCACTAGATCATTTGGTCTACAAACACAAATCCAATATGGCAAAAAAGAGATAATCTACAATATTCCGTGACACATGTAAGCCATGAAAACTTCATGCTTTCATTCAACTAGTTTAGAACAGGTTGACGTAGAGTGGAACATTAATCACATTCTAATTAAAAACACAATGTGAAACAAATGCAATTAGCAAATCACAAAAGGTGCATTTTATTGCAAATTGAATAAGTTAATGTCGGCGGTTGTTTAAATCAAGGTCCTATTATTTCCTTAGTGGGATTGTTTTAGTTATTTATTTATTCATTGGTTTACAGTGTGTGTGTGTTTGAGATATTTGCTTTTATGTTTTCTGAATGTTATATGAAAATGAAAGGCATTCATATCTGTTGTTGCCCTTGAATTACAACAGGGAGTATTTACTATTACAGTACGTGTCTCGTCATGTTTGTCTCATGTCTGCTTTACATTTAACAGCAGGGGCAGAAGATCAGAGAATTAAAAACAAGGTGATGATTATTTACACTAATGTCTCATATCATGTGTTGGGTGTATATATGTATGTGTATAAAAGAGTGATTTATTTGAACTTAAATGTTTCCCTCTAACAAAAGCAAAAGTCACCTGAGTGTCACGATTATCTTTCTACCGCTTCCACTGTATGTTCAAATAAACCGTTAACACTGGAATTGAAGAGGCAGCTGTTTTTGTCCCTTTTGGATCCGGGCAGATCCAACCCGAGGCATAAGCCAACTAAGTGGCTGCTTGGGGCCCCTGATCAACAAGGGGCCTCAATGGTGTGTGTGAACATTTAACATGTATATATCTGAACCACAAATTAAATTCAGCTCAGAGCCTCATAAAAGCCTAGACCAGCCCTGGATTTATCACCAGTGTGGACGTGGCACGATAAGCACAGCTGCCAAAAGAAAGAAAATCTATCTTTTGAATAAAGAAATCTTTATTTCATGAAAAAGTCACATTAAGATTCAAATATTTCCTTTCCTTGCCGAGCCAAGGAAAGGTCAGCAGCAGCAGCAGCAGCAGCAGCCTCATACATACACGGTCACATGACAGAGACCTTGTATGCTTTTAATGACATACTAAATTCTCTCATGCTCTCAGATTTCTCGGAGGCCGCTGGTTAAAGAAACGCCTGCTGCTGATTCCACGGAGGTGTCTCAAAGAGAGGCTCCTCAAAACGTCACTGAGCACCATGGTCTTCACTCCGTGTTCCTGGTGTTTTTGTGCCACTGTCAGATCCACGTCTCACTGAGTCAGTGTATGTTTTCAGGATAATCCACGTAGAGCTGCGTGATCATTGAAAAGCAATTTAAATAAATGAAATAAATGTTCAATATGTTGTGTGTAAGAACACTTATACTCAGATGTGTAACATATAGCTGTGTGTGTTCATTTCTGCGCATAAAGTTTAAAACTATCAGCGTTGTAATTATCTGTCATTTATCACGATAATGATTTATTGTTTTTGGCCGTAAATCCACGTTCTCCTGCTGAAGTTTAACTCTGTCCCTCACACACATGAATATCCAGCTGTGTGATTCCCTCTCTTCCTCTATTCTCTCCTCTCTTTTCATCTCTCCTCTCTTTCCTCACAAACTCTGTGCTCTCCTGCCTCCTGTTGCTCTCAGGAGGGATTTGTGCCTCTGGGTCTGCTACCTGCTCCTGCTCAACACTGACTGCAATAATTATTGTTTTTAATTAGTAGCACTGGTGTTCTTTATGACAGCGTTAAAATGACGTTTTGCAGAGAGATGTTCCACAGTCGTTGTCTGCAGATGTTACAGAGTGTGATGAATTATAGAATGTGATGCAGCAGAGTTCTGCTGTTGTCCCCTCACTATCACCTGGTTCATTTCATATTCTTAAATAACTACCATGTGTTATTTGATCAATATTTGAAGTTTTAAATGCAGGATTTTTAATTGAACAGCTTCAGTTAGCCGTCTCTACTGCCCCTACTGTCTGTTAGTGGAAAATCAACGGATTTGTCAGAATCAGGAGGTGTCATGAAGTCTCGGGTCAAACGAGACACACAAATCACGTTCTGCGTTCACAAACATCCATCTTTAAATGACTCGTACTAAAGTTAGGATGGTCACCATGTCACACTAGACGAGACACATGGTCATAAATGTGTGCGGTCATGTGACTGACATGAAGAAGGGCCGAGCACAGAGCAGACCCTCGACACTCTGTGCCGTCATTGGTCACTGACGTCACTGACTTTATTCCGGAGGTCGTGAGGTCAGTCCCTGACACACTACACACTAAGCTGTGCTTAAAAACGTGTCGTCAGTCTGCACCTGGTGAATAGAACACCTGTCGCTCTCTCAAAATTCTACTTCAAATGAATATTAAACGTGTGTGTGAGTGACGTGATGCCATGTTACTTACGCCTTTATGTTACCATGGCAATGTCACATCCTCACTTCTCACTTTTGTCCACCATCTTTTGTGCGGGAGAGAAAATAAAAACCCTGAACTTAAATTCTCAAGAACAGCTTTTGTCAAAAGACTGAAGCAGATTTATTCTGCTCATAAAACAAAGAGGAAGTGAGTGAAGAATAAAAGGTGCAGCTCTCACACGTCTGCTGTTACATTCCTGCATCTGTAGGAAACTCTGCTTCCTCTGTTGTATTTACACAGATACATGTACTGTTGTTTTTACACAGATACATGTACTGTTGTATTTACACAGATACATGTACTGTTGTATTTACACAGATACATGTACTGTTGTATTTACACAGATACGCGTACTGTTGTATTTACACAGATACGCGTACTGTTGTATTTACACAGATACGCGTACTGTTGTATTTACACAGATACGCGTACTGTTGTATTTACACAGATACGCGTACTGTTGTATTTACACAGATACGCGTACTGTTGTATTTACACAGATACGCGTACTGTTGTATTTACATTTCATTCCTCGGATAAATGCATCAAAATCCTCACTTCCAGGGAAGCTCAGCTTCTCAATGGGCGGGAGCAGACTCTGGGCTGATGCATTTTTTTCTTTTTTACCTTAGAGGACAGTAAAATCACAAAAGTAGGCCAGTATTACTTTTGCACTCTTGAATTAAACCAGTTTAATCATTTTGTTTTTTTTAAAACTTAAAACAAACCACAAACCTCAGCTCCAAAATCAAACCAAATAACTTAAGCTCAACTATCTACATATCAAAATATATTCTCCATGCACGACTGGGGGCCCCCTGGTGGTCAGGTGAGCTCATTGTGCACTGTTTGCCCATTACTGTAAGAAAATAACACTATAATCATGCATTTCCTTGATGTTGTTTCAACTACATAATTGTCACGTTTCCTTCATCCAGGTTTTCGTTCATTCATTCATTTTTATGATTTCATGTATAAATAACTGGGCCTGAGCTTCCCCTGTGTATGCAGTGAATGCATGAAAAATACCTTTTCTAAACGTTCTTTCTCTGCATACAAGTGTGTTTATTTCTTACAGGAAATGTGCAACTAACCCCCCCTAGTGGTCATCATCAAAGTTAGTGTTTGGAGCAGCATCTGCTTGTTCTGAGGTTTTCTCTTTGTCGTTCTCTTACACTACAGGAAACATGAAGCTGAAGGACGCACACGTGTGAACACAAATCCATACACACATTCACACAGGAGAACAATCCACAGTCTACATTCATACAAAACCACACACACACACACACACACGCACAATATGATTTACAATTTCTTACTGAATCTCAATGCCATTCAGAGCAACTGGTGAGAGCGGAAAATTCCAATCAAACTCCAGAGAGAGGCTGTCAAAGAGAGGCAGGAAATCGATGGGTAACGCTCTCTCCGTGTGTGTGTGTGTGTGTGTGTGTGTGTGTGTGTGTGTGTGTACAAAATCAAACGTTTGCATATGCCAGAACACCACACAGTCTTTTCATTTTCAGAATGACCTGAGCTAAACCGAAACAAAAAAAACACCCTGTTGCATTGTTTCATTTGTTTTCATTGTTTGACAGAAAGAAAATTGGTGACTGTCAAAACTTAATTCTCTCCTTTTCTTTCCTCTCTCCATCTTAGTCCCTGATGCTGTCACGTACACATATCACGAGTTATTACAGTAGACGCTCAGACATCTGTCCACCAGAATAACAACTGAGGTATATATACATATACATACATATATATACTGTATGTATATGTATATATGCTTTATTAGAGATACGACTTTCACACACATTGAAATATAACTAATACTTGTCGTAGTAAGTGTGCCGCTGCTTCGTCTTCAGCGCTGCCAGAGTTCACTTCAAATCCACAGAGATGGAGGAACATACATCACAGAACCTGACAGACTGAATATATCTGACCCCTTAAAATGCCCCTGCGGAGACTTTATTTCAGACCTGCAGAGTTCAGATTATCTTCCCGATCCAATGCTAGAGGAAGCTTAGAAATCTCAATAAAAGTGTGTTAAATAAATAAATAAATAAAGATTGGATTCTGTGGATTCCCACTGCTCCAGCTGTGAGAGCATATTATAGCAGTGCTCCACATCAGTGGATGAGGTGTCACAATTCTCCAGACCCCAGATTCAGTTTGACATGATTTGATTGTTCATTTTCTTTGTGTGTATTTGTGTTTGGGGCATTTTGCTCCTCCGGACCAAACATGGCTGCTACATGCTGTTGTCTTTGATCTTTCTTTTATATATAGAACTTGTCCACAGATTCCTCAGCATTTCAGCAACCTGCTGCAATAAAGCACCTGCAGCTAACGTGCACTGGGTCCACTGTTGCTCTCCAGAGCTGTTGTTCTGCCTCAGGTGCCATCTCCACATATGCTAGCCGTTTCCTCTTATCCTCACCCACCCCCCAGGGAACTGTCAGTCCTGCGAAGTAAACAATGTGTTATCTGAGTACAGGTCTGGTTTTAAGGTGGTGGTAACGACACTTTGTGAGCGGCTGTGTCAGCCAGCATCTCCCAGTACTGGACTCACGCCATCTGCCCAAAACCCAACTACAGTTGCCAAGTAACCAGCCAGCAAACAAACGTCATCATTATGCAGCGTCGGAACAGCAACTAACTTTAACACACACACACACACACCAGTGTGGTTCCAGCGCCGTTACCCTGCGGTGTTCGTGATGACTGTTTCTCCTCAGCGCGCTCACTCGACGTGTGTTTCATGATTTCAGTCACGTCGAGAATGTCAAGGGGAAGATAGAGAGATGCTGTTGTAAAGCTCCTGATGCTCTGCAGAGACTCCAGTCAAAGCTTCATGTGGAGAATGATGGTGACAGAGCCCAAAGGGACCAGCAAAGAAAACCAGCTGAGACTGTGTGAAACAAAAATGCTGCTTCAGGGAAAATAGACACTAGAGACAAGAAAATGAAAGTGTAACTGCTGGCAAAGGCAGTGAGGGCGTCACTTTAACCCTGCTGTACATCACATTATTATCATTATTATTATTATTATTATTATTATTGTTGTTCTTATTATTATTATTATTGCTACAACACAGTGAGGTGACTGCGTTTTTAGACGTAACTTAGAATCCTCCAAAATGAGCTGTGAACACAAGCACGTTGATCAGACTGGAACTCTTAAATGTATTTCTGTGCAAATGAGTTCAATTTAGTTTTCCTTGTATTCAGAGTTTTGCAGATTTGATTTTGCAACCATTGATAAGTTTTTCCCTCAATATTTTGCGTGTGGGTAAAAATCTAACCAATATGAATGAGTGGCGTTGACAATGCAGCATTAAAGCGACTCATATGGGCAAAAGCACACAGTTTGGTGTGAGACAGTCAAGCTCAGTGTTTTCTTTATATTTCAAAATCCACCCGGTTGCTCTTCACAATCTCCTCTGTACGACCATGTTACGTCTCCAACTGAAAACTATATATGAATCAAAGAATAAGGAGAAATGTAACTTTGATTTAATCAGTTGGTGAAACTGAAATCTGAACAACTTCTGAATAAAAGCAGACCAATCAACAATCAAAGCTTCCCTCCGGCATTTAATGTTTATCAGTGAAGGAGCTTTGACTCCATAGGACTGAGAAAGGAACGCTGTGAGTTATGAGGCACGACATTTGAAAACTGTCTCATTACAAAACACAAATAATCAAACTTTCTCAGTTCAGACACTTTCAATGAAATACAAACCTGATTTAGAGAATACTAACAACACGCCCATGGTTTCAGCTTGTTTCATTTAGCTCATTAAATCTCTTTTTCCTATGTTTGCAAGAATACTCATGACATTAAATCATCAAAAACATGACATTGCATTCTGTATAGCTTCAATCTAGACTTTATTTTTCTCTATGTTTTCAAATAAAGCATGAATAAAATAAGATTCTAATGGAATGCAATAAAATAGAGTGTCTGAAATCAACATCACAATTTGAATCAATTCAATTAGTAGGTTCTATATTCTATGCCAATTAAAAAACATTAAGTTTCATAAATATCTTTAGGTTCTCATCCTTGCAGTAGAGTTGAGTAATCCGTATTTTGACGCTATCTCATGTGGTTTGTTTTGAATCCATAACACAGTCAATACACGAGAGAAACTGGATTATTTAAGACAGGGACAGTGAACATCAATGAACGTTAACAATGAAAACACACAAGATTGTAGCCAAAGGCTTGTTTTTGTCTTTTCTCCCTTTGACAGGTTGGTGGTCCCTGATAAATAAGAAGAAGTTGGATAAATAAAACAAAGCAGCAAAAACAGATTATGCAGAATTGTGGGAGCAGCTTTGATTTTCCAGTGTTTTGTAAATGAGATGACCTGTTTCTGGACTTCCATGACAAATGTTGTATTTCTTCTAACAGATTGAATGTATTTAACAGTGTGAACCCAGTGTTAACAGTGTGAACCCAGTGTTAACAGTGTGAACCCAGTGTTAACAGTGTGAACCCAGTGTGCAACAATTATTGGCAGACTTAGTGTTAACAGTGTGAACCTTTAACAGTGTGAACCCAGTGTTAACAGTGTGAACCCAGTTTAACAGTGTGAACCCAGTGTTAACAGTGTGAACCCAGTTTAACAGTGTGAACCCAGTGTTAACAGTGTGAACCCAGTGTTAACACTGTGAACCCAATAACTAAATAAATAATAAACAAATAATCTTTTTACAACACTAAGTCGTACTGTGTCGCCACAAATCAACAACACTGCAGCAACACAGCAGGAGGACACTGTGGTACCTTCTTTAACATCAGTCACACTGTACAACACACGTCTAGTCCTTTCTTTCCCTACACACAGGCGTGTTAGTTAGTTTAGTTAGTCAGCAGGTTGATAGTTAGGATTGCAGCGTGGACATCATTAAGCAGCAGAAAGATTCCTTCTTCAGATTCATTTAGATTTTTATGAGAAAAAGAGAAAATCTGTTCTTCTCTCTCACACTTTTTATATCTTAGTGAGGACACATTGTATGCCTCACTGTAACCCTTGACCTGAAGCTAAATCTTAGCCCTAAACTTCACCAGCTCTGCAGAAACGAGGATCTGCCACATTAGGACCAGGTTTTGGTCTCTATGAGACCTTCTGGTCCTAACAAGGTGTGTGTTTATGCCAGAAAAAAGGTCCTAGAATGGTAATAAATACAAGCGTGTACACACACACACGCACACACACACACACGCGCACACACACACCAGTGTGGTTCCAGTGCTCGTGTCTTTCAATTAACTCTTATCTAGACTTTTAATGAACTCTGTCTCTTTCATGAGGAGAGGAAGCCAGGGAGCTGATGACATCAAGGCTGGTGTCAAACTAAAGCAGAGGAGGAGCACTGGACTTTAACTGACTCTTAACAAGCTCATCAAAGTAAAGAGCTCATGAACGGGGATTGTTAAACTCTGGTGCGGACACAGCTACAGACAACTAGCACATCATAAGTACCTTATTATGAAGACTTGCTTCTCCCTCACCAGATCGTAGACTTGAGAAATCTGGTTATGAACGACCTTATCGGACTAAACAGATAGTGATTTTTCAGGGTGTGATTCATGGACAGGAAATAGAATAGATGTAATTTACTATAATACTGTTATTATAATTATTATAATAATAATAATAACAAAGGGACTTCCTGATCAGCTTTTTTTCCACACTGAGTTTCTGTCCACACCCTTTCCTTGTCTATTTATTTGAATGTTTAATGAGCTTTTCATTAGTATTTTCAGTCTCCCTCATCCCTCATCTCCGATTACTGAGTTATCATTTCCTCTTTCCTCATTTGTGGTATATTTTAATTTCATGTGTGCGACGCGTTAGCAGGAAATTGGTAAACGTACAAGTTCTCCTACAAATGACTCAGAAAAGAATGTTCAAATGCAAAAAATGTTCCTGCTCTGTTATGTTACACATTTCCTTTGTGTTCATCTCTGCATTGACCACCATCCCTCTGTCTTTTCATCCATATCTCATCTCTCTATCCCCATGTTTAACTCATTATGTCTGTCTGTGGTTATCTGCATCTTCTTCACTATGAGACATGATCAATAGCTATGATTGAACCAGAGGAGAAATCATGACCATACATATGTGCACTGGGATGTAGTTTTAATATCATTCAAGCTGAAGGAAACAATCTGTGCTCATCCATCAATAGCAGTTGTGAAGTCAATGAGGCAGAGGCGGGGACAAAGGGAAGCTGGGGACCGCACACACACACTGACACACACACACACACACTGATACACACACTGACACACACACACACACTACACACACTCTGATACACACACACACACACACACACACAGATACACACACACAGATACACACACACAGATACACACATACACACACACACACACACACACACCACACACACACATACACTACACACACACACACACACACACACTGATACACACACACACTGATATACACACATACACACACAGATACACACACACACACACACTGATACACACACACACTGACACACACACACACACACACACTGATACACACACGACACACACACACACACACTGATACACACACACTGACACACACACACAGATACACACACACAGATACACACATACACACACACAGATACACACACACACTGATATACACACAGATACACACACACACACACCGACACACACTGATACACACACACACTGATACACACACACACTGATATACACACAGATACACACACAGATACACACACACACACACCACACACACACACTGATATACACACACACACACACACACACACACACACACACACACACACACACACACACACACACACACACACACACACACACACACACACACACACTGATATACACACACACACACACACACACACATACACACACACACACACACACACACACACACACACACACACACACACACACAGACACACACACACACATACACACACACACACACACACACAGACACACACACACACACACACATACACACACACACAGATACACACACAC
This sequence comes from Solea senegalensis, assembly GCF_019176455.1. Lineage (NCBI taxonomy): Eukaryota > Metazoa > Chordata > Actinopteri > Pleuronectiformes > Soleidae > Solea > Solea senegalensis. Next base: position 20,627,856 of record NC_058036.1, read on the forward strand.
AGATACACACACACAGACACACACACACACATACACACACACATACACACACACATACACACACACACACACACACACACACACACACACACACACACACACATACACACACACACACACACACACACACACACACACACACACACACACACACACACACACACACACACACACACACACACACACACACACACACACACACACACACATACACACACACACACACACACACACACACCACACACACATACACACACACACAGATACACACACACACTTACACACACACACTTACACACACACACACATACACACACACACACACACACACACACACACACACACACACATACACACACACACACACACACACACACCACACACACACACACACACACACACACACACACACACACACACACACACACACACACACACACACACACACACATACACACACACACACACACACACACACAGATACACACACACACACACACACACACACACACACACACACACACACACACACACACACAGACACACACACACACACACACACACACACACAGATACACACATACACACAGATACACACACACACACATATACACACACGATACACACACACACTACTACACACACTGATACACACACACACTGATACACACACACACGATACACACACACACACACACACAGATACACACACACAGATACACACACACACACACACACACACACACACACACTGATACACACACACACACTGATACACACACACACAGATACACACACACAGATACACACACACACTGATACACACACACACACATACACACACACACACACACATACACACACACACACACACACACACACACACACACGATACACACACTGATACACACACACACACTGATATAACACAGATACACACACACAGATACACAAACACTGACACACACACACACAGATACACACACAGTTTTTCAAGTTATGATCCATTGGAAACCGTTTGGCCTGATGTTGCTGTGACTGCCGTTAAGGACGGGACAAGCTGTGGGGGTGAACTCCGTGTGGAATGGTGGGCGATGTTTAAAGGTTTTGGATCACACCACCTCAGGATACATGGCAGGTCAGTGTTCCGAGAGGCTTGCCAAAAAACATACTCACAAACCCATAAAAATGTGACTTCTGTAAATACATCTTTGTGCTGGAGGCCTCTCTGTCCAGAGGCCAGGTCTCTGCTCTGTGATTGTACCTTGTTTATGTCTGTGTCTGCACGTACGTTACGTTACGTTACTGCGCCGTCACAGTGAGCGGTGGGGTTGGTGATGTATGGCTTTCCTCAGGCTTGTTCTCTGCTCCCACGCTCAGACCTGTGTGTGTGTGTGTGTGTGTGTGTGTGTTAGATCAATGTTAGTGTGGATACATACACTCACACAAATGTGATACTGTGTCTTAGCATGCAGCTCACATCTCCTTTCTTTCATTTTACCTTATCAATATTAACAATGAGGTCATCTCTCCCACTCACACACACAGGTGACCTCCGGTGCTGGCGCTCTCTTCCAGGCCGCTCAGCCGCTTAGGGAGTGTCAGTGCCCGGCATAAATATTAAGACCAGGTCTGACGGGCCATGCATGGTGATGCCTTATGTTGGAACACAAATTCAGAGCTACATTTCTGTCCCCAAAGGGTTGCGGTCTTTTTGATTCACTATCATCCATAAAGGTATTGGGCCCATCACATCACAGAGGGAGGGAGGGAAAGGGAGGGAAAGGGAGGGAGAGAGGGAGAGAGAGAGAGAGGGGGAGGGAGGACATGTAGATAACAGGACAGCCATCGATGTTGTCGGCTGACATTTTGCATTATTTCGTCGGTGAGCACGATGACATTTCCCCACCGGCTTTGGAGAATTTAATAAAAACAGAAACCAGATCACAGACAGTCACACGCTAGAAAGTAAAGTTTTCATCTAACTGACAACAATGTATCGGGGCTGGGGAACATATACACTGGTTATTATATCTATGTCTTGACATGATGACAAGATGTTATCTGATGTTAGATATCATCGTGTTGTCAAATGTCTTTTTCCTGGTATATAATATACAGTACATATACATACATATATATATATATATATATACACAAGTATACCAGGGACTTCAGGTGAATACTGATTAAAATGACATGGAGTCAACACTGGTTATTTGTGTTGCAGAAGAAATTAGCCCTCTTTGTGATTGTTACCAATATCTCTTGCATTTCTTATCCAAACAAGGTCAAAGTCAGCACTTCACACACTGGTGCCCTCACTAAGTCACCTGCCAATTTCAAAAGTTATGGGATTAACAGACAAACATTGCATTTATATATAGATATTAAAGTAACTATATATTGTTGTGCAAAACTGGAAAAAGAAAACTTTTCATGAGCTCAGAGAAACACATTATTTATTTATTATTATTATTTATGAGCCTACACCATCTATACTGAGGGGCTTCCTCAGAGTCTTGTCTCGTGTGCAGAAATCATTAAAGCTGGTACAAAATGTCAATCCTTCTAACAGCTGTTGAGATAGTTCACTTGATAATTAAAAACTTTGACCTGCTGATGGGGCCCAAAGTAAAAGGTCACAAGATCACCAAAGTCAGGTGGAAAGCAATTTTGGAGGCTGCAAGAACTTTCCCGGGAACCAATCCAGACGTTGTTAAGATATTTCTGTCTTCTGAAGCACGTTCACATTTCTAATCGAGTCTTTTTAATAAGTAAAATGTGTCTGATAACATTATTTTAAATGAGTCTACTGACGATGTCATTCCATCTTTCAAATTTAGAATTTTTTTAAAAGAAAAAGATATATTACACATACACATACACATGGCTAAGCTACAGAAGTCATGACAGCATGTTTGTGAAACTGTTTCTTTGTCTTTGATTGGTGATTGATTTGATCATTAACTGGAGAAGAATAAAGGACAATGGGACAGTGTCCATTAAATGAAATGAAATGTGTCCTGGTAAAAATGTACCTGGACAGTTTCTGCCACGTTTGAAAATTCTACATATTTTACTGGGAAAAGTTGTTGTGTGTTATTCTCATTTGGAACAGAACAACCAGAGAGATCGACTCATGGAAACTAGGAGGCATATTTTGGTGTAAGTCTCCTGAGTCATGTCTAAGATATTGGTTTATAATGCTTGTTGAACTTTAGATATTGTGTTGTTTTCCTAAGTCTCTTGTTTTGTGTGTATGTGTCATGCAGTCCATCAGTGTGGATATATTATCTGTGTGCAGGAATAAAAACATCGTATCTGTCTTTAACATCTATAGGAACAAGGTGTCCTAATCATAGAAGACCCAGTTTGATGACATCATGCAGCAGAGTGGGATCATGGGAACATGTATGTACTCCGTGACCCACTGTGATAATCTGACATACAGTCTGATCCTTTTATAAAGCAGAACGTCAAGAAAGACACTTTAATAAAAGAAAGATATTACTGTACTCACACTGAAAAACAAACAAAACACTGAAGGTATGAGTTAAGAACCCATGTGTGGTGTTAGTGTGAGTCCACACACACACACACACACACACACACACACATCTCTGAGTGAGATCCAGAGTGCACATTACTGAAAGGCAGGATTGTTTTCTTGGACGTTCACAGTCGAGGGAAAAGTAAAAGCTGTGCTTTCAAACCTGCTCTTAGAGAAGTTGAATTTTAGTGGATTCATCGCTGATAAGTTACAGCCACAGTTAGAGGAGTGTGTAGGCTCTGCGCTGTTGATGTGATTTCAGTGGCGCAAACGTCTAAGTGTCGATGTGATTTGATTATTGAAGTGAAGCCTTCCGTTCAGCGCAGCGCCAATCAGTTCTGCCTAAGATGGTAATTTTCTCTCCTTTAGCAATAGCAATCATTCCCCGCTCCCTTCTCTCTGCGGGCAGCAATTTGTATTCTCCTCGCCTCTCTTCTGTGGCTGCGACAATTATCCCTGTTTCCAATCAGACACGCGGAGCATCCAATAGGAGAAAATCTCGTTATAGTGATTTAGGAAACCCTCTGTTGACTGTCAACACTGTGGAGAGAATAAACACACATAGATGCCGCTAATTCTCTCAAGCTGTTTGGGATCATTTTAAGACCCAAAAATCTCTCTTTCAGATTTACAGTCCGTCTGTATATTAGCGCATATAAACATTTCATCCCATCCCGTCTTTAGTGGAGTCAATTCTGAGAAAGTGTTGTGAACAAACAAAGAGGCTGAATACTGAAAGCCAAACCTCCTCTGGTGTGTTGTGAATGGCTCCGTGCAAAGCTTCACTATGGGCCTTTTATTTAGGACCCACTGTTCACACCGGGGTGCAAGAGCTCACGAGAAAATATCAACCATTAAATGACCAGAATGTGAAAGAATGCACTGAGAAATGTGATTTCCATCCCAAACTGCAGCGTTATATTCCAACAGCAAGATCCCGCTGTGTGTTTAAAAGCTTAAAAATGAAGCCACACACACACACACACACACAGCAGGAAGTATAAGCCCAGCTGCAGATAAACACACAAAGTGGAGCTTTGTCACCATACGATGGAGGTTTGTCCAGAGCCAGAACCAAAAACACCCTGACATGACGTGACACACGGTCCCTGACATATACTGTATAATATAATGGTATAATAGAAGCTCACTGGTTATTTTTTGTTTTTACTGTTGCTGCTGTAACACTGCAGATTTCCCCGTAGAGGAACTAACACAGTTTAATCGAATCTCCATGAAAATATGTGCTTTTTGCAAAGTATAACACCCAAGTCTGTTCTTCTGTATTTATAACTACTATAAATAAAGCCTGGAATTCCGTCTAACAGGGATCTAATGTGGCAGCATCCACTCACCATCAGAATGAACAGCACAGAGCAAACACTGTGTTCCAGCACGTGAACCTGACCCAGATGAGTGAAAATCAAAAGTAAACAAAAGAAGACACCAAGTTATTAATTCACATATTTACACAAGCAAAAGCTTCTCGTTTGAACACTCACAGATGGTGTCACGCTATTTATCAGCCTAATAACAGCAGCATCATCTGTTCAACAGCCAAACAGCAGTGTGTGTGTGTAAATTAGCACTTTAAATACAAAAAACAGTCAAATCATCATATTTTCTTGCTTATTTACGAGCCTGTCGCTTCTCCTAGTAAATATTTCTGTGATGAATCCCATAATCCAGGCTACACCAACGCCGTCGTTACAAAGATGGTTTGTAACAGATTGTAACAAAAAAGAAGAAAAGAAAAGACACCATCCACATGTGACATCATCCCCCTTCAGATGACAAGTAGAAGAAAGCCAAAGTCAGTGGCTCTTATTTTGAAAGGCAGGTTGAAAGGAAATGGCGCTAGTTTTATTTAACCAAATAAAAGATAACATAAAAACATGTCAGAAAAGTATGAGCAATAGAACGAGAGATAATGTCAAATAAGATATTATAAAAATGTCTGTTTTGTAATGTCTAAAATATAACTTATCAAAGAAAATGTTTTAATTTGACCAAATAAAAACACTAAGAAAGTAATATAACATTGTATTTCAAATGTACAACTTTTTGTGCTTGTACCTCATTTCAATTCTATATTAGTACATTTTTAACTGATAAATATCACCAGGAAAGGAAGTTATTATGGGGAGCACGTCCTTGTTTACATCACCCTTGTAAGCCTTTTGTTTGTTTGTTTGTTTGTTTTAAATAAAACATACATTTGTAACCGACTTGGAAACATGTTGGCAGAGAAATAAGAAAGACTTTTTTTAAACGTCAGACGCATTGTTGAGAAAAGCCTGGAAGAAGCAATCGTGGTGAAGTTGTCTGTGACCGTGAGACTATGTGTTGTTCAAATGCTTCACTGATTCACAAAAACTTTAAGTGGCAAAAAACAGCCTACGGGAACACGGAGAGTCTGGCTTTTCAGATAGCTCCATATCTCGTGCTCACACACACACACACACACACACACACACACACACACACCCCAGGCATACAGTCACATTTCACATCCACATGTGGTCAGGTATATCTACAACACCATGAAACACAGATGAAAAAAGCTGTTACTTTGTAAAGACTGACATTTAGTTTTGAACTTTATCAAAGGAGAACAAAACTTTGGATTTTTTTTGTTTTCCTTTTGTCTTCAAATAAAAGGTCTATGGAGCTTTATCCTATAGCAGTGACACACATGCATGGTAACATTTGGTTTTGTGGTCGTTTAAACCACACACCTGTAACCACAGTGTTTCCTGCGCCCTCACTGGCTGCAAAGCACAATGTAACCCGTTAATTATACGTCTTATTTGTCCTAATTAAGTGTAACTACATCCGTTAGGAGTCAGTGGAGACGGCCACTCTCTGATTCCTGATCACTTCTCTCTCTCTGTGAGGCGGAGCCTGCCGCTTCATTTGACTCCACACGGGGAAATCTCACCAGACACGGAGATGAGATGATGAAGGTGATGATGATTGATTAACGTTTCCTCTCTTTGTAAATGTGATGTGTTTGAGATTTCTGCCATTTTCCTGTGTGGAGTTTCTTCCTGGTCTAAGGACAGAGGCAGTCACTTGTTGTCTAACCCCTGGAGACAAACTGTGTGTGAGATGTTGGGCTATAGAAATCAAATTGTCTGGACTTGAGCCGCGTGCGTGAAAGAGCAACAATCCGTAGAGGTTAGAGGGGGTTATGAGTTAGAGCCTGTGAAGATAATAATTCTTCTCTGCACGTGTAAAACATGCATGCTTGTTTATTGGCAGCTGCTGTAACTGTTTCTGTTCCCCGGGGTTTGCATTTTACAAACAGATGCTTTTTGGTGAGAGGCTGAAGCTTTATTAGGATGGGACTGGTTTTACATGATTTTACCACAGGACATCTGTAATATTAATGGCCAGTTTACACAGGACAAGAAATATGGATTTGGTGTTGTTTCCTGTGCGTACTACATTTCCTCCTGACTTCACAAGTGCAGACAAAAGCTAAAACGCCTAAAAGCCGCTGGTATGATGGACACGCGGTGTGTTACACATAATACAACACAAATGCTCATGTTAGATGTTTTCTCAAGTGAGTTTATAGAGAAGAAAAACCAGAGAGCGATGCCAGCTGCTGCTAAACCTCGTTGCCTTCTTCAAAATCCTGCACCTGTTTGCACCAAGCTGACAGAGCAGACCATGAATAACAACAGTGTTACTGTTACATGGTCACCATCGTTATATTGTCCTGAACACTGATGGACAAGGTTACAACCAAGCACACAGCGGTGAGAACGTTCATAACTGAGCACATATCAACACTGACGTCCTTGATGGAGCCTGAACACGAGTGGATGTCAGGAAACACCACACTGAGGCTCGGCTTCACTTCACATCTGCTCATTCCCACAGTGGGCAGCTGAACAACAGACAAACAAAAACATGCTATTTGTTGACATCAGGTTGGAAATTATTTCCCAGAAGACGAGGATTTAACAGGAAATTCAAGTTGTGTTAAAACACTGGCTCCAGTATTGACTGCAGCTCAATCACTGGGGAAATTCTTAGATTCAGTCAAATGCCTCTTTTAGAACTGGGGAAAATGCAACGTCAAAGGTCCAGAAGAGGTTTTCACGTCAATAATTTCTGACTTTTTCAAAAGACATGTGATCTGAATGACAGTAGTTCTAGGCCCTCGATGGAGAAATAGAGAATATCTAACCTTTTTTTGTTTAGATACAGAATGACCTGACACCTGAGACGTGGCTAACATGCACATATCAAATCAAAATGTGTTTATAACTACAATGCTAATATAATTGTGTCTGACATCTAAAATAACCAAGAGGCTCATCCTGAGCAGTGGTGTGAAAGGACAGCACATTAGTGCGGGGGCAAAAGTCAATCTTTTCCAAGCAAAATAAAGTGAAAATGAGGATTAAAAATGCAAAGAGTAGTGAGTTCAGCTGAGAAACTCATGAGGAAAATCAGTGGAGAACTCCTGCACAAATGGACTGATTATGCACGGCAGCCTAAACGACTGGGTGTGTGTGTGTGTGTGTAATCAGAGAACAATACTCTGTGATTAACCCGTCCCCGTGTCCCCTCAGGCGTCCAGACCCTGGACTCAGAGCAATCATATTCACACTCTTTCCACAAAGAGTTTGTTTGTCTGGAAATAAGCTGTGAATGACACTAATCAGCCTTCATATGAGCAGTCATGATATTAGGATTATGCATCCACCCTGAAGTAACTGTAATAACTGCGTGATTACATGTATGTTGTTGTAGTTTAAACCACACCAGACTCCTGACAACACTGATAATTGATTGTTGTGGAGGATTTAGAATTATTATCTCCACCGAGCACAATGAATAATAATTATGTTAGCAACTGATTTTTGATTACATTTGCTGGAAATGTAGGTTATGGCCCAAACAAGGAATGAATAATATTTGCCAGTGATGTGGAGTTGAGTGGACTGACACTGACTTGTGCTTCATTTCATTTTGCCTTAAGAAACTACAGCTGCTGATACAACAGTAATAACTAACTATACAGGGACAAATAAAACACACCACGGTGTCACTGAAGACTCAACACCAACACACACATATGGAATTCAATTTGTGTCAAGATTTAGAATCAAATAAAACATTGATTTAATCATTCAACAATATTGTATTATATTGTTATTATTTATTTTATTGTATATATATATATATATACACACACAAGTGTAATATATTCATATATATACTGTATATATATATATATATATACACAAGTGTAATATATTCATATATATACTGTATATATACACACAAGTGTAATATATTCATATATATACTGTATATATATATATATATATATATATATATATATATATACACATATATATATATATATATACAGTATATATATATATATATATATATATATATATATATATATATATATATATATATATACAGTATATATATATATATATACAGTATATATATATATATATATATTCATATAGGGTGGTTTTGTAAACATATGTAGGTGGAGCTCTGTAGAGACAAAGAGTTCTGCATTTAGTGTCATATGGTTTTTGTTGTGTTATTCATTTGTATGCAGAATGCCACATTCCTGATCTAATCACCTCGCAGCTCTTTTTGTGGGACCAGCAAAGGAAATGACAGGTTTGGTCTTTGCATTTCTCCTACACGAGGTTAATTTCATGTAATTATAGAAAGTAATCACAATTTTACAACACCCTGCAGTCACTTTAAACTCCTTCAAGGTTTCTTTTCAGGCAGATCGGTCAATTCAACAAGACTTTACTTTCTTTTTTTTCTTACTAAGCTCGAGAAAAACGGACTTTTGATGGAGTCTCTGGGACTCTGAAGTGTTTCGCTGCCATTTTTTGTGCTGTCTGTTTAATATTTCCCGTCCACACTCCCACAGTGTTCACTACACCTTACTGCAGTGTTGGGTGAAACGCTGGCAAATAAAAGAAGACATTTCTTTGGCTTTATTGTCACTCAGATGCTTTCAAAGGCCACCAGGCCAATGCTGAACAGCTGAGGATGAGTATGATCATCTTCCTCCCTGAGCTCCTGCTGCAAACATTATATTGATGGGAAGACTTTTTGTTTTTTTTAACTCGTACACAGACGTAAGAACAGCTGCATTTGTGCCAGATCCACGTGCTAATGTTCTCCCTGCTGTGTGAAGTGTACACACGTGTAGTGAAGTGCAGCCATGTGACTGTTAGTTATTCTACACATGTGACAAGTAGAGTTGTGTTGTGTTTCCATCATGGTGCGTTACAGTGTGGAGTGGCACAGCCCTGGGTCAGACCGAGACCAGAACCTTCACTTGGTGGATCAGGGTCGATCGAGTTCAGACGGAACAATGGAAAAACATCCAGCAGCTCTTTTTCAAATCTCTTTCAGATCAAATATTAATGTCAAAGTTTTGGTTCTGAGCGTACAATCAATCAATGACATCATTCATAAAATGTTAAAATGATCAGCTTTTTTAATATTATTTACCATCATTACTTACTGCTATCAGCTGATTATTACATCTGGATGTGAAACATGATAAATGCTGCTAATGCAAAACATGTTACTGCATAAAGTTACATTTATTTTAATCACTTTTGTGCATCATCTGTTATTATTATTATCATTATTATTATTATAACTGGTACAATTGCTGCATACAATGAACCCAGAATTGTAGCTTCGTATGCTTCAAACGTCTGTTTTTTTGATAACGAACATGTAATCCCATAAACCACTGTTCATCTTCAGAAGTGGAACTCCAGAAATCCCTGATCCTAGTCCTAGTCTGAATAAATGGAGCTCCTAAAAGAAAGAAAACACACACACACACACACTCACACAATCTGAACGAAACACCGAGGGATTTCCATTTCTGCATCTAAGCCTGCATGTAGTGTCAGGCTTAACTTTCCCACAGTCAGGGTAAGCTTGTCTTTGTCCAGCGTTTCCACCTGGCTGCCAGTATAAAGGTCAAACAATTACTGGCCAACCTTTCTGTTTCACACTGCTCTGTTCTCAGCGGCCGTGGTCGTGCACAGGCTGGATGAATGTCAGCGTGTAGGTCACAGATTGCTGCTACAAGAGCCTTTTAAAGTGGCTATTTTCCACTTTGTACCGCACCTCTCCGTCTCTAACACCTGGGCTATGTCACCGCACAGTTCAGATATCTGAAACAAAGGGCAACATTCTCTTTTTTTCTTGTTATCTTTACGGCATTTCTGCTCGAGTGGGCGTCGCCGGGGGGCAGAGATTCAAAGCAACGAGAGGGAGGGCAAAACAAAAGTGAAATAATAATGACCTCAGGATGTAACGTGTGCTCAAGATGTGACTGACAAACAAAACAGGCGTTATCACAACCCTGAGTTACAGACGGGTGTGTCCAGTCAGCTGTTTGATCCCCGCCCAGCAAATAGAGCCGTGTTTCCACCGAGTGGAACGGTTCGTTTCTTTCTGCATTTCCATTTAGGAACACTACCTAAAATAACCGGCCCCAAGCTTGGATAAAATGGTACAGTTCAGTGAGGGTGGAGCTAGACTGGCTCCACCCACGATAGTCAACCGTCAACAGCATTTCACACCAGACTGACACACTGCTGGCTCATTCCTCACATTATCCACAGACTCTCAGACTCTCAGATAACACGCGTGATGTTTGAAATGTGTGATGATAACTACAGCGCAGCACTCCCATCACAGCAGAGGGCTACCATGCTGAATGGTGCATAACTCGTTTTTAATAAAAGACCAATTTGGAGCCCATACATCTGCTCGCACGGAGCGGACTTTTAATCGTCCACCTCACAACTCGGAGCCTGCTGGTTTTCATTACAGCAATAAAATCATGGGCTGATTTACACCTGGCACAGCAGGTGAATATAAATACCGCAGATTTTAGCCCGAGTGAAAGTCCCGCTCTGCTTTACAACATTATTCTTCTTCTTCTTTCTTTCTTTTTATTTGTGTGTGTATCTGAAACCAGCACCAACACGCTGTAAACACAACATCACAAAACTAAAACACAACATGCTACAACAGCAACTAAATCATATCCAGTAGTTCAAAGATATATCAAAATCATAGTTCATGGACTCATTTGATTAACACGCCCTCTTTTGTGGGACAGGGTTGTGAATGTTTACATGAATTTCTCTGGGAAGCTTGAGCTGGTGATTGAAACTAGAGACGCTGGTGATCAGCAGTGTGAGAGCAAAGTGACCAGACCTCAGGCTGGAGGCTGAGTGGTTGGGATTTATAAGCCAGTCTGGATCCTCTGGACAGAGGCGAGAAACTCATCAAGCTTCTTTTATCGGTCTATTGTTCGTGCTGGGTCCACACTGGTCGGTTTATGATATAGGACCCAAGTGCAGGACAAGTCAAAATATAGACAAAGCAACAAGAACAAAGCCAAAGGGCACAGGGGTAAAGAAAAAAAATAAACTTATACGGAGCAAAACAAAGCACAATCACACCATCACACCGAGGACAGAGGCAAAAGAATTGCTCTGCTCGTCACTAGTTTGTGTGTCACGTATAAAACAACGTCATGACAGAGCACTTCATAGTTTGTTCTACTTGAAGCTCTTACTTACTTCTAGCTCTTATTTGTACCCAAATGTTTAGTTTAAATGCACTTTTGTAAGTCGCTTTGGATAAAAGCGTCTGCTAAATGACATGTAATGTAATGTAAAGTTGTGAAAATGACCGAGGAGAGCAGAGCTGAGAACAACTACAACTGTATAATGGAAAAGAGAGAGAGAGAGAGCATGTCTGGACATTGGACAGCTGGTCAGTTCACCACTCTACTTATGCATTCTTGTTACCGTCATTTTCCTCATGCACAAAAACATGGCGAGGCAGATGTTGAGCGGCCTTTAAAGTGAGCATATGTGTGTATATGTGACCGGAAAGCCTTTTTCAGATGATCAAACATGGAGTTTATAGAGCATGCTAAATCAAGCATCTCACACACACACACACACGGTGGCCCTGCGTGCTTTAGTGTGTAATTGACTGACTGGTTGGCTGACGATCGGAGGCGAGTGACTGGCTTCACGGCTGACTGCTCCTCTAATTGAGTAGCTCGGTGTGGGAGTGACTGGCTGGATAAACAATCTCAACACAACCACCATGTTTGTGAGACTGACAAAAAAAACGGAGAATCTGATGTTACTTGTTGGCCCCGGTTTTAATTTCTCAGTATTCAGATTTGCACACTTTAGATTTGTGTCTTTATTCCCATTTCATACACAGACTGCCTCCTGTGGTCAAGCATGGAAATGCAGTTCTAAATATGCCAGGTGCAATAGGAGAAAGTATTTATTTCTGTGGAAGATGCCACTGACAAAATTGATCTGCGTTTATCTTTTAACGTAGTTCCAGATAAAATAACATTGTTTTAATTCATTCAGTCTTCAAATTTCAGACCGACACAACACAACAGAGTGACAATCACTACAAAGACACAGTTTAAGTACGTTTTAATGTACAAATTTAGTCTAAAACTGTAAATCACCTTTTATCTGATTATAAGCAAAACTGTAGAAGACCAGAAAACATGAGCTGATCATTTCTCATTATTAGTCGTAGAATTATTGCTATTGTGTAATCAATAATAAAAATGTGGTTCGCTAACTAAGTCACATCCTGTGATTAGCAGGAGGAAAAACATGGATCAATATTTCATTTCAGATTATAAATATGAGTTGAGAAAAGACAGCGTTTCCTCCAGTGATCATCAGGTATTTAGCTTCTCACTGACTCACTGACTCTAGTATTAGTATACTAGTATCCAGTATTACAGGAACACAGACTGCTCTTATTTACAACATATTATGATTCATGGATATTCCTTCATCTCCCACAGTGCGAGCAGTCATATTAGCACGTATAGAAATGTTACATCTAACAGTGACTGATGAAGAGATGAGTTCATTGTATCTCTATGATAGATGAAGTAAAGGAAAATGTGCAGTGATTATTGTGAATGTGATCAGAAAAGTCTCTTACAGATAAATAACAGACATCATGAAGCCATGTTATAACTATTAACTATATTCATTCAGAGTTAGTCGATCATGGAGTAGTGAAACTGATCATTTGTGTCCTTGAGTGATAGTATATCGTCAGAACTGGGTGAGACCGTGGCCTATGACGGGTTCACTGATCTAAGACGTGCTATGATTTCTCATTCAGAGTTCTGGTCCAACTGAGCCATCTGGCTGCCATTTTATATGAACCACAGCCAGTGATTGGGTGTCATTTTACTTTAAATGGTGGACTCTGACAGCTTTGACATTCTACTCTCAACAACAGCCACTGATTGGCCAGGGAGCTGAAAGCAGGCATGGACTGATTTTCTGCAGGCCATGAATACATGCATGCACGCACACACACACACACACACAAAACTCATATAGCTATACACTGTGCCAACGAACACACACACACACACACACACACACACACAGAGTTAAAAGGAGGCTTCTAAAAGGGAGAGTGTGGAAATGGAAAGAAATGGAACTGGACTCATAAAGTCTTAATTTGCACTAAAACGGACGCATTCTCCATTTTATATCCAAATAAATTGAAACATTTTCATAGATATGCAAATGAACTCGCGGGCAAATACAGTATAATCTGCCGTATCTACCTTTAGCAGGTGGGGGTTGTTGTTCTTCCCCTAGATTTGTCTCCCTCATTTGCATTTCTTCATTTTGTGAGAGATGAAGAAATGAGACGGAGGATGGGAAATGAACGAGCGCGGTGATTGTGTATGCAAGGGCCACGGCATCACAACAAGGAAAGGGCTAAATTGAAATGTCATTTTGCATTCGTCACAAAACAATGAGGGCTGTTGTGTATGTGCACTTGTGTGGTTCTGTTGCAGTACGAATCATTTCTGTCAGTATCCATCATTCCTCAACATCACCTGTTCTCTATTAACCACCAATTATACACTTCACAGGGTCCCCACATCTGGTTTGATATCAAGTTTAAGGACTTTTCAAGGACTATCCAGGACCAGCATCCACAACACAGCGAGTAATTATGAGAGGGAGGGAGACATTTACCTAAATATCAACTTTTTTTCTTTTCTTTTTTTACAAATTCACAAACTTTCAAGGTCCTGTGGGAACCTTGACTTTAACAAGGTATTGAATATTCCATTATTTTGCCCGTAATTCATCTTCACATTTTTCACAAATGAACCAACAGTGTTGATCGCTTTCTGTCAGTGAGGTGACTTTACATGACAACAGTCACATAAGGCTTTAAAAATAAAATATAAATGTACTCACAAGGACCAGGATGGACTCTGTCTGGATCAGCATCTCCTCGAGGAACAGGATGTCCTGAAGGAACGTGAACATGGTCAGTTGTGTAAATGTGAAAACGAATGCAGAAACAATCATATTCATCTGTTTGGACTGATGCTAATGAGCCACTTGTGCACCAACAACTCATGCTGCTTGTGGAGGTCTTGCAGGTTCCCAAGAACTGCGGGACCTGAGACCTGGTCCTGCTTTATCAGACGACAAAGCTGCCTTTCTATATTGTTATATTTTTATTGCAAGAAAGTGCAGTCTATGGCAAAGAAACACCAACATGACCACAGAGACCTGATGGATGCCCACAGAGACCTGATGGATGCCCACAGAGACAATGATTCACTGTTTCACTCAAAGACAGAAGACAGTGTTACGACACATACAGAGAAGACGCAGGTTCTCAGTGATTATGATAAACAGGCACCAAAGCAGAGGCAGTTTCCAGTTTCTATTGGAGTCATATTTTGTTTTGGTTTGCTCAGTATAATTTGTTTGTCTGGTGCGACTGTCCTCTCCTTTTATGATGCATTAAATACCAACATAAAAACAACAAGAAAAGCTCTGTAGATGTCAAAGAACCTGTTTTTTGTTCATGGTTATGAAGATCATCGTTTTCAGACAGGTAAAATATTCAGTATGTCAACTGTCATGGCTTCATCCTTCCAATACAACCTCTTTATTACATAGTTGTGCATAAGCAACTATTGATGATTCACTGTACACAACAGTTTATGCACATATTGGACGGCATTAGCGGTCAATCGAACAGCGTCCACAGCCCAATCTTAATGGATGATAAAAGAACATCAGAAAACCATAAGGATGGATTGTCTGGAGTAAAACAAAATGCAATGGTGACAAAGAGCCAAATAAAAGTGAAACAAAATGGCCGCTCAGTCCAATTAATTAGCACTTAGTTGCTCATTTTCCCACCAACACTGCGTTGAGCCTCATAAATGCTGCCAGATAAATATCTTTTGTGTCGTGAGTGTTTCCATCACTGAGTGGCTCATTAGAAGTGTATAATCTGTTCAGACTCGGTCACAGCCACACAACTGGTTTACAAATGTGGAGATTTCACGTTTTCTAATCATTGCAATGTTAGTTTTTATAGCTGTGCAGTTATCGCTATAAAAACAAAGCTGCACCCATGCACAGAATCAGTGTGAATCAGTGTATCATAAGCAAGCCTCCAGTTCCCATCTGTGACTGTGTTATCTGGGAATCTGTCATTATGGTCATTCAGTATATTTTCCTGTGGGGTAGAGAAGCATGTATTCTGCAGGAACCTTCTTAAGTTGCAACACTTTTCACTCCAAATGCAACCAAAAGCTCAGCTTCAATAGTTCTCTATGAAACGGCAAAAACATCACTTCCAGGGAAGCTCAGCTTCTTTGAGTCAACAGAGCAGTGGGCAGGTCCGGATGCTGGGCTTCTGTGTGATGACTGGAGGAATTGTCTGAGAGGCAGAACCAGTTTTTGACTGACAGTGTTGCAGAAACAGACAGTGCAGCCTTTTCTGCCTCAGTGGGGGGGGGACCAGCTTAATAATAATCATTTATTTCTACTCATGCAATAACCTTAATGTCATCTATTTGTGTGAAAGGTTTTGTGTCACATTCAAATGTGAATGCACTGCACTATGAATACTGTATATCTACATATATATATGTATATAAACTCTCCTAAAATGTTTAGCAGGATGTGCTGGAGGTGAAAATCACATGAGAGGGAAACAGGATGAAATAGAAGTAGAGTCAGTGTGTTTTTCCCTCACCAGTGTAAAATTAGATCAAATATGTTTGTGTGTGTTTGTCTTCTTTGTTTCTCTCTCCCTGTTTCCTCTCGGCCTCACGCTTCATTTATGTCTCTTAAGTTGCATGACAAACAGCAAACAACTCTGAAACAGAAATAAGATGGGAATCGGAGCAGTGGGAGCAGTATTGTGTTTGCTCCACCGCACCGCTGCGACCAAAAGTGAGCTGAGCCAAAAGACAAATCTGTCAGTCAAGCGGTCGATCTTCGTTCCTACTCTGACCTACGGTCGAGTGACAGGTCATGATCAGACTGAGCATGAGTTCATGGTCTCGATCACTAGTTTCAAGACTCCTTCAGTTGAACATGATGTCAGTTTAGTAAATCACAGCATATTTAGTACGGCACATACAGCATTAGTGGACACCAGTGACATTGACAGCTGGTATTTTCCAAAAGTGACTTCTGTGAAGTTCCAGTTGCAAAATCCCAACATGGCAGCGGACACATCGCAAATCTCCAAACAGGAGTTGAGTTTGTGACGGGGACTTGACGACTGGCTGCCTCCGTCTGAGCAGTGATGTGAAAACGTTCTGTCGCCGTTACAAAACATCGTCAGTGGTGCTTAGCTGTAATGCGTGCACAGACACACAGGTGTGTGGTGGTGTGTTTGTGATGAACACAACAGAAACACAAAGTCCATCATCTTTCTTTAAGCAAGTTTGACCTTGTTTGTTTTATTAACGACCTGTGAAAACCCTCTCATGTTGGTGTATTATTGTGGAGCATTAACACATCACTGTGTTAACAATAGCACTAATTAACTTTATCTGCTATTCTTCAAGGAAGTGTATTGAACTTTAATGACTCATTTTTCTGGCAATGAAATTGAAATTGCACGTATGTGGACATTTTTATCTTCCTGGCTCTGTGTGTCTTTTTTCTGCCACTACATTTTCTACCATGTCTGATTATGAAGTCACTGTCCTGACACACATAATGGCATCACTAATGAATGTCATGAAAGTCAGTCTGTACATTGTCCTAAAGCACAGGCTACATTCCTATTACTGTGCTTTCATCTGAAGGTGCATTTTCAGATCAACCAAGCAGCAGAGAGTGTTTCAGAGACACGTCAAGGGTAATCGCACATCACATGACCATCAGGCCTGAACAATTCATCATTTCAGAATCGCAATTTCAAACAACGCATTAAGAAAATGACAAAGGCCGCAATATCTAGCATTTTTCATTATTCTGTGATCTTTTCAAATGCAATTCTTTTAAATGATTTGACTTCTCCTTCTCTCGGGGTCACCACGGTGGATGATCTGCATATTTGCTGTTTGATTTGGCAGAGATGTTGATTGACTGACAAAGATTAGTTTCCCTTCTTTTATGTGTCCTAATATTAGAGAGGCGTTCTTCAGGAACCAGCTGATGCAGGTGCATACATATTAGCATACATACATACATGCACCATCAGAACACACAGTGGTGAAGAATATTATGAAGAGGGGAAGTACGACAGAAGAGTAAAATGTGTTGTTATTCTTCTGGAAGAGAAAAATGAAAAACCAACAACTGGAACATGGAGTCTGCGCCGGGTCTTCCACACTAAACAGCTGAAAGTCATCTCTAGTGGCGGCACATACACGGCTTCTGATGATAATCGCTCGCTCTCTCAGATGAATTTCACTTCACAGGAGCTTTGAAATAGTGCTGCATGAAAATCCGTGTGGAAATCCAGTGAAAGCGGGTTTCCCACTTAGAGATAATGTGCAGGTCAACGTGTAAGAGGCAAATTATGCCTCGAGAGCTCGGCCTTTAGAGATGGAAGCTCGTGTATTTGACACTTTGACTTCATGAGCTTATGTGCAGGAAAAATACCTTTTGCTTTTGCTGCACAACGACATCATTCAAATGATGCCTCTCTGTGCTTGTATGTGGGCAACATGGGACGAGCCTCATTGATAGTCAACGCAACTGTTAGGGGGTTTTTGACAGTTCTACCCACATGATGATAGACTTTTAAATCCCTGTGAAGATGCTCTGTGGAAACTGACATGTTTAAAATCACTCTCGCTGCTGCTTTCAGAACTTACAGTGAAATCATTTGTTTCATCGCCTTCTTACAAAACAACAGCTTTTATACTTTAGAAGATTCAGAAATTCATAATAAAAGTAAAAGTGACATTTCATGACACAGATATTGCTTGTGAATAGAAATGTGTCCAGTGATAAAACGAGTGATCCACTGATCTGCAAACTGAATCTGCAATTCATCACAAAACTCTCAAAAACAGGAAAATGTGGCATTAAAAAGGAAAATAGCAAAACAGAAGTAAGAGCATCATTTGACCATGACATCCACAGAGATGTTGCTGTCTGCAGACAACTGTCTGAGACACAAGAAGCTCATTCACATGAGTTCAGTGTGACAGAATCAGGCTGAGGGCTTTAGTTTTCTGTGCTTTATAATAATCTGACCAAGAGTTCAAACTCTAATATTCAGGATAAAGAAATCCTTGTGGAACCAATTGGCTTAAGAGGGAGACGGGGGATTACATTCTCTTAAACATCCAAACACCTACAAGGAACACAGAGACATTCACACAAGTGTGAATAATGTGTCGTAAGCTCCCCACAGACCGCTTCCCTCAACACAAGCACCTTTTTGTGTCAGTGGCAGTCAGTGTTTTACAAGGACACATTCAGTGTTTAGTTTAGTTTAGTGTGAACAGTAGAGCAGCTTTCCTCTCTATCTCACACACACACACATCTTTATGTTGATGGGGAATCAGACGAATGTTTAGATTTATTTGATTATTTCAAATAAAGGAAAGTGCAATTAGCCCGAGGTAACGCTAACACTGTGTTTACGTGGAATAAAAGCCTGATGGGAATAAAAATATGTCATGTAAACATTCACTGCATTCACACTTCTGCATTCATCTCAGTGTCTGATCCGTGGAAACGTGACGTTTTAAACTGATGATCTGTTTGAACGTCACAGTGTTTCCATTTCAGAAAAAACGAAGTAAACAGACACAAAAGTCACGGATGTCATGAAAGTTTGCCTTCATTAACCTGCAGCTAGTGTTTAATCTGTGTCTAAGTGAGTAAACACAACCCTGCAAATGCACCGATGCTTTTATTCTTTTTTAAACAAAAACAGTGAGAATGTACTGGTGGTGGTGAAGTTCCATTATCTGAATAATCATGAAAAGGAAAATGATTCACATTTGACATGAATGACTTGAAAATGCTCTCTGAGACTCTTGTTTTTCCACGTCTGAATGAACCTCGTGAGTTTTTCTGTCATTTCTGAGACTTCACAGCAGGTTTTACAGTTACTGCAGTCGTATTGTGAATTATTATTGTCATGGTCATCATGGCGTGAAGTTTTAATAGCAGGTCGTGCTCACGACACACACGCGACACACACGACACACACGACACACACGCGACACACACACTACACCACACCACTTGTTTTGTGGCCAATTAAAATAAAGCAGGTAATAAAGGCAGGAGTGCAGTGCAGCGTTCAAGGTTCCCTCTTCATAAGTTAGTCACAGAAATAACAGACTTTATAACCAGTATGTTTCTGTATTGTCAAGAAAAATGTCAATTAACATTTTTGACTGAATAATCACCACATTTTCATTTCCATCTTTGCAGCAGTCAAACATAAATCAAGAGTTCTTGGAGGACAGTAAACTGTGTGTGTGTGAAATAACTCACAGTACAGACGGATACTGAGTAACACACAGAGAGAAGACTGTGTGTTCAGGAATGGAAAGTGTGGATACTTAGAGCTACAACTACAAACACCTGGCAGCCGTTTGATAGCCACAATCTCATTAGTGGATTTGTCACTGGTGGATTTATCACCGGGACCAGGCCACTACAATTGATGTGCTACATTGTCTGTGGTTGGCAGTGTTCTAAACTAAATCTCCACCACAGGGCACAGCTACTTAGACATTTGTCTCTTAATGTGTGTGTATGTGAGAGAGAGAGAGATTAATAACTGCCATTTCTTTTATAGTGTAAAGCTTAAAGTGGAAACTTTGCAAGTCTGGTCTGGATTGCTTGTCTTTTTCTCTGCAGAGCTCCCCCTACAGTTTCGGAGTACATATTTTTACAGCACCACAGTAAACGTCCATCCATCCATCCATCCTTTGTCTACATCTTTATCCTCACTGTTGTAAAAACTCCCCCCCCCTCTCTTTCCCTCCCTCTCCTGTGCATTTGTTTTCAACAGAGCCGGCGAACACAAGCCGTGGAGCCGTTCTGGATGCTTCCCTGTTTCAATTCTTGCCATTTGAAAAAAACAGGTCCAATGTTTACATGTGTGCAGAGCTTCACTCGGTCAGAGCCCAGACAAAAGTCTCCCTTTGTTCCCACAACAAGACATTTAACCATCACAACATGAAATCATAGTTTCACTTTCATTTGCAACCTTTTCTTCAGGCACCATGGCACTGGACCGGAGCAGCAGCAGCAGCAGTCACTCGACAATCTGAACTCCTGCAACCAGGCTTCTACTGGACCAGACCAGCTGTCAATCACAGTGGTGTCCACTCATGTGATCGGCTATATTTATGTTTTCCACATAAAAACTATGATACTACTATTATAAATCAAGTGAACATTTGAATATTTTCCCCCCATAGACTTCTTATTGCAACCAGTGGTCTCGCCCCCTAGTGGCTATTCAATATAATCAGATGGCCCCAAGCAGCCGCTGAGTTCAGCTCTGGTGACAATAATGACCTAAATAAAACATTAGTAATAAAATAAACCAATCAAATGCATTATACGGTATCACATGACACCAGTCAGCCAATCATTTCCATTCCAGTAAGAGACGTTTTGAATTGCAATGAAAGCAGAGCTTAATTCATGCTTTTCCCAGTTCAAATGTAAGCATTTGAATTTATGATGTGTATTTTTTAGTTAGGCCTTGTATTATGTTTTGACTTGACATAAGAAGTCAAATCTTCTCAGTTCGATGTGACAAGTATGAAAAATGTTAGAATATAATCCCGCACAGAGTCAGAAATTTCAATATTTCACTGAATCATAACACCACTATTAGACATGATGATGTTCAGGACCTTGGCTCGAGGAAATCTTCTCTACGTGGACCTCTCTGAATTTTAATTGACCACCTCCGGCATTGAATAACCTACTTTTAGAGGCCCAGTAGTTTTGTTTTTTTCTCCCCTGCTTTCACGAGCCTGTGTGGAGCTCGTTGTGCTGTGAATCTCACACTTTTAGCTGTTTTCTGCAGGGATCGCTGAGAGACACTGAACACAGTATCTGCTCGATCTGTTGCAGCGATGTAAAGATTCTCAAGTCTACATTTCATTATTCATGAAGTATGAAATGTCATTGATTTTACAGTATTAAAGAGGCACAGACAGCACAGACTGCATCAGGGAGAGGGAAGTGAGACAAGAACAGAATCCTGCTTTGCTCACATCATGTTCAGAACACGTCTTTTCACTTCGGCTGTAACTATTTTTTCCTTGCTGTCGTACCAAAGATGTGCGATAAGATGAATATTCAACATGGTCTGAATCATTGTGGACAGAGTTTGCTTTGCAAGGTTATTTGACTGTGTTTCATTTCTAAAAGGCAGTTATTCAGAAGAACATATTTAAGAAATGTATTCAGAAGAGAAAAAAAGGGCAAATAAAATATGATTTTTGTATTATGTAGCCTGGTAACAAGCCCACGCAGCAAGCGCCGCAGAAAGCCAGACGTCAAAGCCTGAAACACACTGAACACTTGAGACAGGAGAACAGAAACCAGCAAACTATAACAGACACTGAGCTAAAGGCAACTGACACACACACACACACACACACACATATATGCAGCTCATTCCCGTCACGTCACAGAGCATCACTGAATCACACGTCCACATTAAACCTGGTTTTCTTTAAAGGTGTCAGATTAACAAAACACTTAAATGTCATTTAGAACACTGGCTCACAGATTTAGGAGATGTGTTTGTGAATTTCCATAAATCCCTTAAGCCATAACTGTTACAAGAGATAAAAAAAAAAGTGCTAAGTAAAATATGTCATCAGCTTCCCACATGAAGCCGACGGTGATTTGACAGTTCCATCGATGGCAGAAACACAGAGAATCTCATGATGGTTTCATGGACTTCCTTAGACCTGGAACCATGAGGACTTGGTCTCCTCAGTTGGATTTTTTTTACCACCTCTGTTTAAGGTTTATGCATGGAGAATATTTTATATAATATATTGTTTTGGTAAAGCTACAGTGCAGAGCTCTTTGAGTGGACATCAAGACTAGAAAGCCCCGATAGACTGCAGATGCAGATCCTTTACAAACACATGACTATGAATCGTGTATTATGAATGAAATAGTGTATTATGGTGTGTTTGGATGTTTTCATCCCGTCTCCATCCAGCGCTGGAGGAGAAACTGTTTGCTCACAACTCGACTCTTAGAATAACAGTGTCAGCTTTTCCACTTTGCTGTGCTGAGGTGTGATGCACACGTGCACACGTGCATGAGTGACCTGTGTGTGTGTACACACACACACACACACACACACAGAATTATGTATATACACAGAGAGACTTTATTATGTGCTTCCTGTAGACATGCATTCATCCTTTCTAAATATAACATATATATATATATATATAAATAGTGTAATAAGTCAGCTTTCCTCTCAGAACGGGAGGTTCTCTGCAGCTGAGACCTCAGCGAGGAGACGTTTCGTTCAAAGTGTTGCAAATCAAACAAAGCTGAAGACTTTCCCTCACTTCACGCAGCAGATTTCAGCTCGACTGCTTTTACTAACGACACGATGACACATGTGCTCCTGCCTTTGAAGGTTCAGTTGACTAATCTCATCAACAGTCTCGCACATGAAGGATATTTCTGTTTATTTGTAACTGATACAAATGAGAGGCCTCACATCAAACTATGCTCACTCATCTTCTACCGCTTCATCCTCCACATGAGGGTCGCTGGTGCCAATCCCAGCTGACATTACAATTTAGAGTGTGCATTTTGCCCAATCGCCAAATGCTTTGGAATATTGAAAACATGAAAAACTCAAAAAATTCAGATTGATATTTTAAACTCATTCAAATACAATAAAAGACCCTCATTGTGATGGATGGTACCCACTGTTTTCATACTGCGGCTGGAGTGTTGAGCACAGCTGCTAAAATTCCACACAATCATTAATATCAATGTGCCACAAATGATTATCCCTCATTACGCTGCAAATAAAGACACAAAGGACAATAACTAATAATAATAAAGCCTTTAAATAAGAATATATAGAATATGGGCGGTGACGTTGTGTGGAAAAGAACTACAGGTGAAACACTGGTGCTAATAATGTACAAACCTTTGTCTCATGTGGTTTATTCCTTTCTATTCACAGACCAACCTCATCTTCCTTCATGAAAACAAATACAACCTAAGAACTCTTCTGTTTGTGTGACACATTAGTTTCTAACATGCACATGGTGGTGGTGTGTGTGTTCATCACTGGTGTGTAATAAGGATGAGGTCAAACTCCACATCACTAATTGGTGTTTGTGTGCAGAATCAACTCATTCTAATTCTATGAACATTGACTGAGTGATAATAACAAAAATACAAAATAACCACGCGTCACACACTTTCAGTCAAGTCACTTCTTCAACTCTCTTTCTCTCTCCAATCTTACACGACTCAAATAAGAAACAGTGCCACGTTAACCCACACGAGCCAGCGCACAGCAGGAGCACAGACTTCAGCAGCAGCTGTTTGTAGAATAAAAAAGTGTTATTATTAGGATGTTATCATAGCTATAAAAGGAAGAAAGATGCACGCACAAAGCCATTTCAACAGGGTAGAGACAAACTAGGGAACTGTCTGTTGCCCCGAGACGTGACGAGCCGCACTGCGGTGACACCGGGTCACTGTCGGGGAACCACCTGAAGGGGGCCCCACTCGTGTGTTGTCAAAGTCAACAGTCTGCAGCAATGTCTAATGTGTACATAGACATTATAGACATAATGACCAGGCTCCGCCCTCTCTGCCATTGTCTCAGCTTAATCTTTGCTTGAATCTCCTGATCTGAATTGTTCCGTGAGAACACTGAGAAGTTTCAGCACCTACAGTTTCCACTGTCCAACTTTTTACCAGGTGACAACAGGATGTGACATCACCCATAATAATCTCAACTCCCACTCTGAAGCCTCCAGAACCAAGTTGACGATTTACAACCCAACGTTCAGAGGGTTGTCCACTGTTACACCAACTGTCCTAATGTTGTCCATGAACCTTCACTGAGGTCTTCCTCTTTTACTCCTGCTGTGACTATAAATGGACAAATATCATTTCACCCTGATGTACTTCAGCATTCACGCTTAGCATTGACATGAATGAGCAGCAAGTTTAACAGTATAGGCTAAAAAGACATGTTCAATATCTAAATGCTGGAGTTTCATTTGCCTGTGGGTCGAGGGACTGATCACAAATGACAGAACAATGTCATTCATCCTTCAACTGGAGCTTAAAGAGAACTGTGCTGGTGTGGACCTGCAGGGGGCGTGTGTGTTCAGTGACAGTGACATGGTTTAATGGCCGACCACCACACTGCAATCAAACGGCAGCATCACTGTGAATCATTTATGAGGTCAATTTCAGCGTAATCACATCTGCCATCCTGTCTCACCTTAGCTGGGAGGCCATTTAAACAAGCTGGAGAAGCATTTAGTGAAGGTCATGACGAGGGCAACTTCAATCTACTCTTCCTCATCTACAGTTAAATAATGGGCCACAAACGGGAATCCCTCAGTCTCCAGGCGAACAACCGCAGGTGCTTATTTCCATGTTATTTCCACGGGGTGATGATCTATATGAGAAGGAAACTGGCAGATTATTGACATAATGACATAAGAGCTGCACTGTCAAAGAGTGAGAGGAGAGTTCAAAACAAAGCAGTGGATTCTGTAACGATCTCACCGTATAAACAACAGTCGCTAAGGTAATTTAACTTATATGTGCAAATGTGCATATCAAAAACTAGCTTTGTGTCATTGGCAACCCCAGCTTTATTTTCTTTGAATCAAGGATGTTTTTGAACGCCTCCTTCGTCTTCAACACTAACAATATCATTATCAACTAAACGTGTTTGCAGTTTGTCCCTCTCACCAACGTATGTGTTCAGGGAAAACGCTACCACCAGACACTAACGCCAGCACTGAGTACACAAGGTAATACCATCAGTTATTAGTCTCACGACAGCAGCAAAAACTATTGAACGTCATGTGTACATATACAGATTATGCAAAAATATCAGAAGAGCAGAGCAGAGGCTTGGGCTTCAAATGTCTAAAATGTTGGATTAAAAAGTGACAGTTAACAAAGAAAGGGCGAATACTGGAGTCATGGAATCATGTGATGCTTTGTTTGGCTGTCTGCGAGGATGAAGCTGAAGAGGCCAGTCGAGCATGAACCAGCATCACTTTAGGAAAAGAGCGAGCACATGGTGAGAGTCTTACAAGAGCCCACTTGACATGGTGCTACAAGCCTTTTGACCAACACAGTGGTTTGGCCTGTGAAGGACAGACACAACCATTCTAATGGATGCCTTTATGTTCACCTCTCTATTTGCTTTTATGCATTCTTTTATTTTAGTATTTAAGGTAAAAAGACCAATATTAACATGATGCTCATATGTACACGCCAGTTTAATCTAATCAATTATTAATGATGCTTAATTCTGTGTAACAAAGAAATATTTATAATATTATAATATAATATTTATTTAAAACTTTTTTTTTTCAGTTTCCTGTGTTTGTGGACAAAAGTTTTGCAGATTTTTTTGCAGATGAGTGATCACACTTGTTTGGACCAAACAAAGAATCTATTCATTTAGAAAATAAGTGACAAGATTATTCATTTATGACATTGATCAGCGGTGATTCCTCCTGCTGGGCTAAGAAGGTACTTCAGGTCTGATCTGATCTGAGTTTACTTCCCCATGGTCGCTGTTTACCCTGAACCACGTGTGTGTGTGTGTGTGTGTGTGTGTGTGTGACTGCATAAGTATGAATAATGTATTACACTTCCCAGGAAGATTTGTCTGTTACTCTTGATTTTCTATCTGTAAGACAATCTCGTGCATATCGCGCACATTAAATCATGATGATCAATTATTTAGCTTCTAGTTAATGTGGTTGTGATGATTCATCTTAGCATGCTCGTTGCTATTTGTCTAATGGAGTTTTTCCATCATACAGTTCTCGCGCGGCTCGGCTCGAGTCCAGTCGACTCATTTTTTCTTTGCTTTTCCATTAGTGAAAGTTACTGATGCTCTTTTTGCACCTGCTCAGTGCCGGCCACTGATTGGTCAGAGAGTGTCGTCACTGGAAGAGGAAAATAACGTGCCTGATAACAAAAATGTCTAATATAAAAGCGCCATAAAGCTCTAAGGGATGTATTTTTCTGCAGGCTTGTTAGTTTACATTAACATAAAAAAAAAACCATGTGTTTGGATATTAGTAAACAACACAATCAACATCCAGTATGCTGCCTTTATGTGAAAACATCACTTATCACAGATACAATAGATATAACGGCTGACTGAAGAGCAAGTGAAGCTGCATTTAGACTGCGTGTCAACCTCTGGGATCGAGGGAGCGTCTCTAAATTATTCAGGACAGACAGCAGCGACAACTAAATTGAATTTCCTGAAACATGAACCATAAACCAGGAGACCATGAGACCACGCAGTGGACCAAAGTCCCACATCAGCCCATGAACCCAACTCATAATTTATAGACTCTTTCCGCACGCGGTGCCGTGTTGTATCTCGCTAAATTGTGAGATACAGTGTGATATAGATGACATGGGAACTGGATATGTGCTCTGCATGAATAGAACATCTGCATTTTAGTTTTAATGCAAACCTGATGAACCTGACGATGTCTGGTGACATGATTTGTTCTCTCAAAAAACTAATGCAATAATTCCTTTT